>NW_022196912.1:15480082-15513183 GCF_008632895.1 Mastomys coucha | reverse complement strand
TGTGAAAAGATACTCAAGCTGACAGTCACAAAATCCAATGAAAATCGCAATGATAATGCACTTGTAATGCATTAGGTGAGCAACGTTAAAGGTTTATATGCATGGGCAGGGGGATGGCTCAGTGGGTCAAGCCCATGCCAAGCAAGCCTGGTGACTTCAGTCCTTGGAACTCACATAAAGGAGAGAATCGATTCCAAAGTTGTCCTCTGACTTCCACACGAATGTACCAACAAACATACAGTACTCCTTCCAATAATAAAAAGTACTTTATGAGGTAGTGTAGGGAGGAAAACGCACTTTCATAAAAGACTAATGTAAACTAGGAGGTTCTTTTAGCGACTTCAATCCAACCTATAAGCATTAACCTTTTAACCTAGCAGATTTAGATTATATATACAGTACTGTTCAAAGCATTTGTCCACGTGGTTTGAATTAGATCGCTTACGTTTTAACGAAGCATAAACACAGGAGAAAACATGCAAGCCGAACTGTGTTTTTCCACTGAAGGGCGGTAAAAATAAAAGTGTGGGGCGCTCAGAACAAGTCGGAGGTTGGGCTGCAAGTCCCACACTCCCGGCACCCGTGTGCATCCCCTTCCCCAGAGCCTGCGGCCCTTACCTTTGTGCCTCCGAGGCGTAACACCTCCTCCAGAGAGAAGCCATTCTTGGCAGCATCGCTATCCTCCTCGTCTTCCTCGTCTGGATCTTCTGTCCCCTTTTTGGAAAGCCAGGGCTGTTTGCCAAGGAACTCTAAAGGTTCCTGGTCCGCCGACATTGCAGGCTGGACACGCGAGTGCAGCCCGTAGCTTACTTCCGCTTTCTCGTGACGCACTTCCTGCTGAGGGAGCAAGTCCGGAAATACCCTTCAACTCCGCCTCCGGGGCGGAGCCTGGCCCCGAGGTGGTAGGAATGAATGCTGTAGTGAGACGCTGCGTGGCCCGCGCGGGTGAGAGTCCCTTAGCAGAATCGTGTTTCCATAGAAACGGCGTGGTGCCGCTCCTTGGTTCCTCGGTTGCTTCCTGGGGCTGGAGCTGGAGTTGGAAGCCGGTGGGCAGAGAGGCTTGGCTGTGTGGAGGGGCTTGTCATCGTGGGAGTGCATGTCTCCATCTGCTTCTGAAGTTGGGGCGAAGTTAGTGATGAACCAGGCGTCCCTGCAAGCTCTAGGCTGCTTGCTGCGTGTGTAAATGAAATGGAGATTTCTAATGCTGGGGCCTTAATCGTGTTTTTCAGGCATTCCCTGTATTTGGAGAGGGAAATGCTTCAGCTCCGGCTCCGGGAATGAGCCGGCAGAAAGCAACCGGGTGACACCAATGCTGCGGCATCTTATGTATAAAATAAAGTCTACAGGTCCCATCACTGTGGCCGAGTACATGAAGGAGGTTTTGACTAACCCAGCCAAGGTAAACATAGGGGAGCGTGAACCACGAAGTGTGTGTACACGGAGGAGCCCAAAGGTCTCCAGAGCCATCTCCGAAGTCCTTGGAATGTAGTTTAATCTGTCATTTGCGTTAAAGGGCAGTGCCAAAAAAGAGGTCACGACAAATTTGTGCGGTATTTAGGTGACAGAATGTAGTTTGAATTTCCTGAGTTAAAGGAATGATGATTTTCTAACTGGGTTGTGCATTTCCCTTATGGCAGGGAAATGCTATCTGTATGAGGTTGACCTTGAACTTGCAGCATCTCCTTGTTTACCCTCCTGAGTGCTGGGATTCTAGGTGATCTCCACCTGCCTGGCTAAAAGAAAGCTTTGAGTCTTTCTTGAAGGTTAAGCATTATGGTAAAACTTGGGATATGAAGATAGGACAGTCTTCTCTCCAGATAATTAAACCTTGTAAGAAACATAATCGTTGTCATATTAAAACAAAACAAAACAAAACAAAACACTGGATTTAGTTTTGGGTTGGAAGTCTTCGGAGAGAGAAGTCAGTGAAGATGCTCTTAGAATAGAATGTACAGGTACGGATGCCAGGAGAATTAAAATGGAAGAAAGTGAGACTTTGCATTGGTATAGAAGTCTAGACAAGCAGGGCTATTATTTTAAATCTATCTTTTTATTGAGATACATTAATCACATGAACATTGCATAAGTCACTGGTATATAGTTGGATGGCTTTCTCTCTGTCTCTCAAGCACACATGGATGGATTTTCACACAAACCACATTTATTTAAGTTGCACGATGGTCAAGAAAAATCGAGGAACAGAGAATCGGCAACAGGCAGGACTAACTGGGGAGGGGAGGCTGCAAGATGGTGAGAATATTACTGTGTTGATTGGGAGTGGGAGAGGGCAAGGAGCAGAGAGATGATCAGGTCTGCAGCCCTTCTACTCGAGTACTTGCCGTTCCGTGAGTTGTACAAAGTGACTACTACCATGTAAAATGTAGGTAAAGACCCTGTCCTTATCTTGGTTATTTCAGAAGAGAGAACTTTCTTGGTAAACAGTTACTTTACTGTAGGTATTACGTAAAGTTTTGGAGGAGCACTTTTGAAAGCTTTATTTGAAAATTAATCTTTTCCATCTCTTCTCTTGTACTCAGGGATATTATGTGCATCATGATATGCTAGGAGAAAAAGGAGACTTTATCACTTCACCCGAAATAAGTCAAATCTTCGGGGAGGTGAGACCCAACATGTAGACCATAAAAGAAATGAATGTTATAGGTACTTGGGAGCAGGCGAAGCTATGCTCAGCTGTAATAGTGTTTTATGGGGTGTGTGTGTGTGATTTATCAAATATTTAAAACTTAGAGGGAATGGTGGAGAGAACACTTGAAAAACTCAGATTTCACTATAGAAAAAAAAAAGTGGAGACATGTGAAGGACAAAGGAAGATAGAAAAGGTTTGAGAAGAAGAAAACCATGAACAATGTGATTGAAAAAAGAGGGGGGTGGGGTGGGGAAGAGCTCACTGCCAGCTATGACTTAACCAGATTACAGTGGGGTCTCCCTGTCAGAAACAGAGTTGCGGTTCATTTACTTCCCTAAAAGTGCCTTTGATGACTTAAAAACCAGGAAATAGTACATAAACAGAAGTGGAATTTAGGCTTGAGAAAGTAAATTATATTTAAGGGTTGTGCAATAGTGGAAATCACGAGTAAGAAGGAGTGGCATAATTATTCTGTGTCCTTTGTTCCCAAACTCTAGTACCTTTGTATAAGTGATTGCTAATTTGTGCCATGGGGCTTAGTACCCTTCACCCTGACAGTAAGCTTCCTATGCAGTATATGTCCTGACAATCCCAGTGAAGTTCCAGTGCATTCGGATATGTGTGTGTGTGTGTGTGTGTGTGTGTGTGCATGTGTATGTATCTATGTATGTCCAGTAACTTATATTGAATTATTTATAAATGTCTTCTTTTTTGGTATAAAGTATGTATTTACATTGAGTTTTATGGTATAATGCTTTAATGTTTTTTCTTGTTATAGCTACTAGGAGTATGGTTCGTTAGTGAATGGATAGCCTCTGGGAAAAGTACAGCCTTCCAGCTGGTGGAACTTGGTCCAGGTCGGGGTACCCTCACAGCAGATATTTTGAGGGTAAGTAATAAAAGAACATCTCTTAAATTCCTCTTTCTGTTTTTGAACTAGTTTTCAAATTTTATTAATCTGGGTTTTCAGTTATACTTTCTAATTCTTGTACTTGTCAACTAGAATCTAATGTCAGAGTGATGTGGAGGCCAGATGCTGACATTGGGTGACTTCTGCTATTGATTTTTATCTTACTCTTTGAGATAGGATCTCTCATTGAACTGGAAATGTGCTGACTCGCTAGAAAACTCCAGCTATTCTCCTGCCTCTGCTTTCCCAGGATTGGGATTAAAGGTGTATGCCACCAGTTCTCTTGTTTTTGACATGGATAGGGATAAACTCAGGTCCTCAGGCTTGCACAGCAGGTTCTTTACAAACTGAGCATCTCTGAGCCCTAGTGGGGGATTTTCTTTTATTGTTCTTTCCCAACCTTTTGTCTAGAATTCTGTAAAAATATTTTAAAGGGATATGTAGTAATATTTACTAAATTTTATGCTTTTGCTGTTTTGAAACTCATCAATATTTTTGAAGGTAACTTGTACGTTTTTTGGCAATTTAATGCAAAAATAGAATCATTATAGATTTAATTTTTTGGTAAATGATTTTTTTGAAAGTAGGAATTTAAGAGTTTTTTTAATGACAAATAAGAATCCTGATTGTATTTTAAAAAGAAAAAAATCACACTCACAAAGTTTCCAAGGCTGTATTTTATATATTTTTAAAATTGACAGCCATTTGAATATGAAACATTTTAATGAGGTTTTTAAATAGTATTTTCTTAGCTAGGTGTGGCAGTGCATACCTTTAATCCCAGTCCTCCAAAGGGCTACAAAGCAAAGAGCCTCCCAAATAGAATAGCTACTTTATTTTATTTTTTTCTGAGACAGGGTTTCTCTGTGTAGCCCTGGCTGTCCTGGAACTCACTCTGTAGATAAGGCTGGCCTCAAACTCAGAAATCCGCCTGCCTCTGCCTCTGCCTTCCAAGTGCTGGGATTAAAGGTATGCGCCACCACTGCCCGGCTGAGAGGCTTCTTTAATAGGCACCCAGGTTTTATTAAATCAACTCTGTATTTTATTTTCTTGGACTTTTAGAGTACTTGATCTGAAACATTGTGTGGATGTTTAGTCTTTTTATTTTTAATAGTAAATTGTTTCTCAGAAACCATATTGTTGTTTATTTTTTATATAGATGGTTCTTATTAACTCTAATAGATGTGGTTCTTAGATGTTGCTGGAGAATGACCTGGGTCAGGGGTAAATCTTTGTTGTGAGAAACCCTTTACCTGACACATTGCGTTTGCTATTGTGATGGTTTGGCCCCTATAGGCTCATACATCGGAATGCTTGGTCTCCCGTTGGTAGAATTGTTTTGGAAAAGATTAGGAAGTGGCCTTGTTAGAGGAGATATATCACTGGGGACGGGCTTAATGGTTTCCAAAGCCTACAACAGGGCCAGTCCCACTCTCTGCCTTTAGTTTATGGATAAGATGTAAGCTCTCAGTCATTGAGCCAGCATCTTGTCTGCCTGCCTGCTGCCTACTCCCCACCATAATGGCCATTGACTCACCTTCTGAAACTAATCAAGCTCTAGTTGAATGCTTTCTTTTATAAGTTGTCTTGGCCATGGCGTCTCTTCACAGCAACAGAACAGTAACTAAGACACAGACTTTTCTTTTTTGTTGTAGGTGTTCAGTCAGCTTGGGTCTGTGCTAAAAGCCTGTGACATTTCAATACACCTTGTAGAGGTGAGCCAAAGATTAAGTGAGATTCAAGCACTGACCCTGACTGAGGAGAAGGTTCCTTTGGAGAGAGATGCTGAATCCCTGGTGTACATGAAAGGTATCACAAAGTCTGGGATTCCAATCTCCTGGTACCGAGACCTGAAGGATGTTCCTAAAGGTATAACTTCACATTGATTAAAAGGCAGAACATTGGTCAGAACTCTCCACAGCTGTGATAGCTGACCAGCTTTTTACTACAGTTTCGTAGTTACCACTTCCAAGTCCCTTTCCTGCAGAGAATAGCTGATTCTCCTTTTTCTAGCAAAGAACATAATAACAGACGATCACTTACCATAAAGGAGCGGTATATTTCATATAAACCCAAAATGTAAATCTCCTCTGTAGTTATTTCCCTTATCTAGGATAGTACTGATGGTGAAATGCCAGGAAGCAGCTGAAGAATGTGATTGTAGATGAGTTTAGTCATTAATCTCTTAAAAAAACCTTTAGTTGCCCAAACGCAAGCACAGTGTGGTGGTTTACCAGTCTAGGAGTCTTTGAGAGTGTGGAGACAAGATCCTCAGCAGGTCGCCAAAAGCCATTTCTGACCTAAAGTTCACATTCCTTCACAGATGATTTGATTCTCATTGGTTTTGGCCTTAGTGATGAGCAGAGGACTTAGCTGCTCATGGGGCATTTCAGTTCTCAGGCCATTGTGTGCAGAATGAAGCGGAACTGTTTGTTTATATGCTGTTTACAGTGAGCTTCCCATAGTTCTTAGCCTGTGGGCCGAGATAACAACCCTTTTATAGAGGTTGCATATCTCATATTCTACACATCTGATATTTATAATTTTAACAGTATCAAAATTAAAGTTATTACATAGTAGCAATGAAATAATTTTATGGTTGGGGGGATCACCACAACATAAGAATCTGTATTAAAGGGTCCCCGCGTTAGGAAGGTTGAGAAGCACTGGCCTAGATGGTGGCCTAGATGGTGGTACAGAAGCATCCCAGGTTTCGGGGCTGAAGAATCAGGCACTTTGTTTTTTATGGTTACTATTCAATAGAGTTGTTCTGAAATGCCAAATAACTATTTTTTTCTTGTACTTTTAAACAGGATACAGCTTTTATCTCGCACACGAGTTTTTTGATGTTCTTCCTGTGCATAAATTTCAGGTATGGTTGGGAAGGTCCTGTTTATGGCTGACCATAGGCCTTAACGCCGTGCTAGTGAAGGTGCTTACCCACTGCTTGCTCAAGTCAGTATTATGTGGGATTTTCATGACTATGATTGAGAAGCAAGTATCAACCAGGATCTTATTCTCCTGGCAATGTTGCTGTGAATTCTTAGTTTTGGGTGAGGACATGAGAGAGCCTACAATGGGAATGACTATGTCATGGGGACTTATTGACAAGTGCTTAAATTACAAGACTAGAATTTCCTATATCCATTCTGTGAGAATTTGGGTTTAGTGATTGGCTGTATCCACGGCAATTTCTAAGGCTAAGAGTAAATCTCTTGTAACATAGTCATTTGTCACATAACATAGTCTTTCAACATTTGTCTTGTAGCATAGTCATTTGGCTTTGACTTTCAGGGCTTCTGTGCAGCCCTGTCCTGCTTGCTTCTCCTATAGCTCTATTTGTTATTCCTTCATTAGGACATCATGTTTTAAGTGCTTGCAAATACTTATTTTGATGTATTTTGTTTAGAAAACACCACACGGATGGAGAGAAGTGTTAGTTGATGTCGACCCACAAGCTTCTGATAAACTGAGGTTCGTCTTGGCGCCTTGCGCGACCCCCGCAGAAGCCTTCATTCAAGTATGAATTTGAGTTTTTCTTCTAAGCTTATGTTGCTGCAGAAGAGTCCAGTTTGTTTTCCTAGTTGCCAGTTTAGTCCTTCCAGTGAGAGGCTGGAGCATAGCACGTGAGGTACTCTGTGGTAGCAGTCACAGTGGCAATCCAGAAGCCCTATGGGCTACGTTGTCTCTCGTGTCATCTTGCTTTGTAGGAAGATGGGGCTTGTAAGCATTTACTCAGCTAAGTGCCGTCCTCTGTTCCCTGATGATGAATGATGCCATCATTTTCTTAACTGGGGACGTTCCCCGTGTGAAGGCAGTGTGCTGTTGTAACCACCGCGATACTGAGCAGCATGTTGTGCTCTGTGTGTTTTCACTACTGTCATCACTGACAGCTGTTGGGTTATACTCGAACCCAGACCTACCTTTGACCCCACACTGTGAACAGATTAACTGCTGTTTTCTCTTGCTTTTAAGGAATGGTCCCCAGAGCTTTCTATCTTGGGACTGCACTTAACTTAAAAAAGAGAGAAAGATTAGTTTTTAACATTATTGGCTTTTCACCTGCATGTTTGTGTGAGGGTGATGGTTCCCCTGACACTGGGATTACAGATGGTTGTGAACTGCCACAAGGGTTCTGGGAATGGGACCAAAGTTCTCTGGAGGAGAGTCCATGCTCGTAACTGCGTAACTGCAGAGCCATCCCTTTAGCTGCAGGGCTATGTGTAAAGGTCCCCAAATAGCACTCGCCTGCGTCTCAGGAATATCTGAGCTTTCCATTTATTTCCTCTTCTCCATCCCAGAGAAACATTTTACTTTCTAGATCTTAATTAAGGATTCCCTAAAATCTTCAGTTTTAAAAACAGGTTTTGAAAACATACCTTCATGTTCTTCATGTCTTCAAATTTAATGTCCACCTTGAAAGAACCAAGTTCTGTATACTAAAAAGGGTATCATCCGAAACACTGGTCAGACCATATTCAAGTTGAATTCATTATAACTAAGAAATGTTCACTGTAGAAATGTGTAAGACCCTAAGGAAGCAGCTCTTCTGAGTGATGTAGTGAGTCTAAGTCTTCCCTCACCAGCGTGATGAAAGAAGGGAGCATGTGGAAGTATGTCCCGATGCTGGGGTTATCATCCAGGAACTGTCCCAGCGCATTGCATCAACTGGAGGTGCTGCCCTGATTGCGGATTACGGTCACAATGGAACAAAGACAGACACCTTCAGAGTATGTGTCACACAGGGTATGCTTTGTTAGATCTGAAGTTCATTGACCTCCAGTCTTAGCTTTTATGGTGTATAATTTTGTTGCATTCATTTTTAAAATTAATGTTAATTATGCTGTTCTAACTACCCATAATTTCAGATCTTACAGTCATTCTTAGCACAGAGCCTAGGAAGCATTGGAGTAATATAAAATTTGGGAAAGATTCTCTTCACATTGTTTTGACTCTGCCTTCATTTAAAAAAAAAAAAAGCTACTTTGCATGTTTAACCTAGCTACTGCAAACTATCTTAACATATTTTTCTTTCCAGATATTTTCTTTCCCCTTTCCTAAACATTCTTTTGAAATGTTCTTTAAATATGACTATGTTGAATAGTCTTTAATTGAAATATATCTAGCCAGAGGCTATTACTCATTTTCTAGATAATTAGGTTCTTTCTAACTTTATTACTGCTAGGAATTCTTGTTGGGTGGTGGTGGCGCACGCCTTTAATCTCAGCACTTGGGAGGCAAAGGCAGGTGGATTTCTGAGTTCAAGGTCAGCCTGGTCTACAGAGTGAGTTCCAGGATAGCCAGGGACACACAGAGAAACTGTCTCGAAAAATGAAAACCAACCAAACCAAAAGGAATTCTTAACCTGGGAGCTTGTTATCTAGCCTTCCCTCTAGGATTACAGTAGAGCAGCTCTGGATGGAGCACACCACACTCTCAGGCTTTGTAAACTCAACTACCTAGGCTCTGATAACCAGAACTTGCCCACAGCATTAATGGGAATGGTAAATAGCTTTATATTAAAGGCAACATCGTTAGGCACTTCATCTTCATGCATTCTACTGGGTTTTCCATGTATTACTTTGTTTGAAGAAAGTATGTTACTGAGTAGAGTTTAAACCACAGACTTGGGATATTCTTTATCCTCAAGGGGTTTTATGGACACCAGCTTCATGATGTCTTGATTGCTCCTGGAACAGCAGACCTGACAGCTGACGTGGACTTCAGTTACCTGCGCAGAATGGCACAAGAAAAAGTAGCCTGTCTGGGTCCAGTGGAACAGCGAACATTTTTAAAAAACATGGGCATTGATGTCCGACTGAAGGTAATGGTTTATCTCACTAAGTATCTTAATTTCAAAAATTATTTAAATTGAGCTATACTGCTGTTAATGCTATTGTAGCGAGCAGGCTTCAGATGTAATTTCTGCACAAGTAAGAGCTGGGGTGCACACAGCTTGCCAGGTTTCTATGGGGCTGAGACTCCCAAGAAAGCCATGTTCACGGGTATGAATTCCCAACTCCTCCAAGGACAGGTATGTGTTGTTTCAGAGCAGATCACCTCTGGGATATCTGCTAAAGATACAGATATGTACATTTGGATCACAGCATTCTACAGCTGGAAGACACTGTGATCCCATCTAAGGAATTGCTGTGCTGGGCCATTTACATCATTAGTGCTACACTGGGGAATTCCTTCTTCTGGTGATGTTCCTTAACAGCCTTTGCCCACTTCAGGTTCTTTTGGATAAAGCGGGTGAGCCATCCATGAAGCAGCAGCTACTTCGGGGCTATGATATGTTAATGAATCCTCAGAAGATGGGAGAAAGATTTAACTTCTTTGCCTTGCTACCTCATCAGAGACTTCATGGGGGAAGTCAAGAAAGGAATGCCCGCCAGTCAAAAACCCCCTCGTCCTCTGTAGCTGGGTTTAATGAACTTATTTGGCAGTGATATTTCAGCTTGGACTTTTATTCCTCAGTAGACCTTAAAAATCAAAATAAAAGAAACTCACTTTGCATATTGAACATAAGTATTCAAACTAATATCTCTTTTCAGTCAGTAAAAATAGCCTGCTTATATAAATACAATCAAAATGGTAGAATGTTAAAGGTTATAACTAACCCTTGGTATAATTGTTTTCAACCCAGTAAAGTAGTTTATTGTGAAATTGTTTCCTTATCAAGTTACTGTATTTCTACCTAATTTTTAAAAACACATATGAGCACTGATTGGTTTTTAGAAACTGGAAATAAGGTAAATGGCCATTTCCAGGGATTCAAGTCAACAGGTCTGGATATTTTTAAAGGGCAAAAAGCAGTGTATTCTGATAGAATGCTCTCTTAGATTTAATAAATGGAAGAAGTCAGATGTGAGTCTCTAGAGTTAAGATCCTGTTTTTGCTAAGGGAAATAATTAAGTGAATACGTCAGTATAGGCCTAGTTTTCTGTTCTGTGGTGTGCACAGATGAAGGAAGAGTGACTGGGAAGGAGTCAGCAGTTCTCCACTCTGAAAACAGCATTCAGAAGGATTATACACGCTTTGGTGGATGAAAGCAAAGAGTGATAACAAAAATACTAAAGAAGTAATGAATAAAAGTCATAGTTAAAAAACCTGCAGCAAATCTAACTTTTACTTAAATAAGAGTAATGTTAACTATCCAGGAGGAGCAATTTCCTAAGCTGAGCTCATTCTGTTCTATTTTCAGATAACTATACAATTTTAGTTCTGTATTAAATTGTCTGTCGAACTTTTCTCCTAATACTGTGTATGGGCATTCTTGGGAAGTGATTATCAGCAGCACAGTCTTATGAGGAGCTTAGGTGGGATGGTATTAGCCACGTCTCAGCCTATGGTTTAGCTGCATTGTAAAGCCATCGGTGGAGCGGTATGTCATTGATTTATCTGTTCCTGCTTCTGCTTAGCTGAGAATGGAGTTAACATTCTGTGTCTTAGTCTGTACTAAAAGAAGGAATGATGCCAAGTTTAAATGGTGTGTTATGGTCTATGCACATTTCAGCCACAGCACTTGTAGTTTTAATATATACCCTGTGACCACATTTAGGTCACTACATATACATGTGAAGCAGGTTTTTTTTTTTTTTCTCCATTGCTCTCCAACTTTGTTTTTGAGACAGCATCTCTCTGAACTCATAGCTCCTTAATTTGACCAAAGATTTCATCTCTGCCCCTTCCGCAATGTTTTACTGGGTTACAGATATGTAATCCTATGGGTGCTGGGAATCCAATGTGAAGCTCTTCTGTTTGTGCAGCAAGTACTTTATCTTCTGAGCCCGTTCCCAAGCCTTATGCTCCCAGCCATAGATCATTCCTCATTGCTCTGTTCTGCTTTTCTATCTCTAAAGCCACTGTTTCATGTTTTTTTTTTTTTGTTTTCAAGGACCAGGCTAGAGCATTTGAAAGAAGTAAATACTGACAGTTGGCTCCTGCCACATACATAATTGGTTTTATTTTTTATAATTATGAGGGAAGAGTTTAGTAGTGCCTTCTACCTCAAATTCTAGAAATTTGTTTATTTGTATGATTTTTCTAAGTCTTTTAGTAGTTGCAATAGTTGAATACCTGGGATAGTCGCTCAAATATTTCATTATCATTATTCTTTGTACTTGTATTCCAAAAAATGAGCCCTCTAGAATATTATCTCAAATACAGTATACAACTGAAATGACTTTTCAAAGGGTTGTCTTTCACAGGGGATATGTAAATATAGTCAGTGATCACGTAGCATTGGCTATATTCACAAAACTCTCCTATTACTCAGGCCCAGGGAAAATATTATAGCCAAATAAAACTCTTTTGATATCCTTATATTAGAGATTGTCTAAGGTTTTCACATAGGAAAGTATGGTGATAGAGAAATACATTTTATTATCAAGTTTTGAGAATATTTACAAAAAGTGGGATGTAACAAAAAATACAAAATGTACTAAACAGTGTCATTATTCACTACTTTGAGAATTGTCACATGTTTCTAGGAAACAATTACTTTTTATGCAAACACAGCTTGGCTTTAAGACAATGACAAAAAGTTATGCAGGTTAAACAGTGGAGTGGTTACTCAACTCCGAACTATGACAGTGCCTTTACAGTCTCTTTTTAAACAGCATAGGGCTTCAATAAAAACAGAGTGCAATTAATGTCATGGCTTGTAAAGTCTGACTATAGAAGTAGAGCAAACCAGCAGTCACTGCAGTTAGTTTTCACCTCACATGGTAAAGCAGCAGGGGGCTGCCTACTGACACACAATAGTTCCGTCTTGTACATACTGGTCAAGTAGACTTAGCAGAAATGGAAAAACCCATTCTTAGACGTTTCTTAAAATTACTCTTCACAACTGCTGTATGAAAACAATTAGAGAGACAGTTTGGAAAGTCTTCTGGAAATACTTACAGATGTACAGTACATTGCAATGGCTGGGACGGTTTAACAGTAACCTTGTGCCTCAGCTGTAAGTGTGCTTAGCCACGTGGCTACTGTGAGGACAGTTCAAAGCATAAACATTTACAGCAGAGGCACCCCTGCTGTCTCTGTCTCTTCAAGGGCATTTTAACTTTAGACAGATCCCTGCAGCTGCCTTCTCATCTGGGATGGCACTTAGTTTTGGTCTGTTTACACACAGCTTTTCCTTTGCTATCTCAGAGCCAGTGGTAAGCCACAACCCTGGCATTCCAGATTGTCAGAAGAGGTCACACAGCCCAATTTTCACAGCCACATGGAGGAAGGCAGAAGGAGGAATTAATGGTGCCCATTCTACAGACAAATGTCACCTGCTCAGCCCAACAGATCTATAGAATAAAAATACTTAGGCTTAAACTCAGGTTTTCTGATTCCAAATTTTTGCTCTCAGCACAGAAAAGGAAAAACAATAAGAAAAACCTGTTTTTGGTGACTAGTGAGGAATGAAGAAACAAGCAGCTACTGTATTTCTTACGAGAGGATGGTCCTGGATCCTTTTCTTTGGGTAAAGCACAGATGGGAATATCACCAATGTGGAAATCTGAAGAGCACAGAACTCCAAAGTTTTTTGAATTTAGAGGGTTTCGGATTTGTAAGTCAGGGATGCTCAACTAGTAGAGTCTGCAAACATTTCAGTACTTGGAAAACTGAAACCTCCCTTGTGTAGAGCAGCTCAGATAGGGATGCTGGCCTGGTGTTAATAACTACTGTGGAACAGCCAGCCGGCTGCTGGGCCTGAAGTGGAAGAAGCTTTTACTCTTCCTTCATCTGCTGTACTGGTGATAAGGTCCCACCTCAATAAACTAAACTTTCATGTCTGACTTCACCCACTTCTCGAAACTGCTCAAAATGCAATGCTAATTCAAAAATGCTAGCTATTTAAAAATCCCACCCAAAGGCTATGGGAAGGAGGCGAAGATACCTGCTTGTCATACAGTGACGTTTACTGACCCTGTACTAGCTTTCTTCTTTAGTATGTAATTGTGTCTATAAATTATTCAACTCCAGGTGAGGATAAATTAGTTAAATTCAGAGTTGTACCCACTGACTGTTGGCATACTGTATCATGATGGGGTCAACTGAGAACATACGTGTTCAGCGGCAGAGCTGAGTGATGACCAGCTGTTTGTATTCATTTGTAACACCAATTATTCAATTACTCTAGTGACTATTACAACATGGAAAAGGTGACAAATTTTATGTCATACAGACCATATATGTAAAGATGCTTCCACCAAAAGGTCAGCAGTACAGTGTTCTGTTTATAGGGGTCCAGGAAGAATCAATGGCTCCAACAGTGGATAAATACTAAAAGTCCTTACAGCAAACCATACGTTGGTAGCCTCATGGTTACTGCTTAACTGCAAACCTGTTGAGTAATCAGCCTTATGAGCAACAGACAGTCATAGGCCTTTAAAACAAATGATAGAATAACAGCAAAGGAGAGATAAAGGAGATAAATTAAGTGCTAATTCACATTCTGTTAATGTGAAGGATTAGGAAAAATTATAGAACCAGTTATTGCTTATGCTATAAGAATTTATAAAAGTTCCATTTTGACTTTATTACTCAGTTTCCCTTCATGTACCTACTCGTTATGAGCTACGGAATTGATGCCACCAAGTCCTTCTATTTCCTCAGGATGCTGCTGTCTTGCAATAATAGCCTGCAGAGAGCAAAAGTCATGCAGCAAAGTATCCGTTCTTGAAATGAAATCCTTCCTTCTTGAGGTTAGCTCACTGATAACTAAGGATCTTCATCCATGTCATCTGGGTTGGGGGCCATAATGAAATGCTTTGGGTATTCAAGATTGTGCGTGTATGCATGTATTTCCCAGCGAGCATCATCACTTTCATGTGTAATGTAACGTTCTCCAATGCGAGTTTCGAATTCTCTGAGGTCAAGCCAAGTCTGATAGTCCTAGGGAAAGAAAATGATCATGAACCATAAAATCGACAATATGTATGCCAACAGACCCTTCTTGTTTATAATCTTAGTTACACAATTGACAACTCCTACTATTCCTCAGTTCTAACAGTATTTTAAATTGGCAACTTTAAAGATAAATCTTAAAATCTAAAGTCTGTTATCAGGCTAACTTACAGAGCAGCCCAGAAGTGACTTGTTTAATGTTAACTCTACCCTCCATTTCCTACAAAATAGTTGTACAGCTTCTCTGCTCACTCTCAAGTGTAGACTTTTGGTCTTGGAACAAATGTCTATAACAACTCATGGAGGAACCAGGCCAAAGACAAAGAAAAACTTTTAGTGGACATTTAAAGTAAAATATGCTGAACAGTGTAACATGTTAATTTAAAAAAAAAATACACAAACAGCTAAGTACTTATGAAGGCTAATTAATTCGTTGTTTCTGTTCCTGGGTGTTTAACTGCCTATCAACACTGACTTGAGTGACAGGTAGCTCTTGTCCAGAGGCCCACTCCATAGCATGATAATGGATAATGACTACTGAGGCCTAGATTATCCCGAGCCATGTGTTGAACCTGTTGCTCCTAGAGCGGTCTCATCAGCAAAGACAAGCTCATGGAGAGTAAGATGCAGAATACTGTTTCTTTACCTGTAGCCAAGGATGACTGAGAGATTTGTCAACACTGTAACGTTTTCTCATCTTCACTTGAAGCAAGTTGTTTATCAAGTCAATTGCTAGATAAAAAGCAAAATTATATATGTGAGTTTTAGGGTACTGAACCCAAACTGTGATTCTGCCTGCAGGAGAGCAGACTGACTCATGTAAAGATGGCATGGAGAAAATCTGCTTCTCAAGTATACAGAAGTAAACACACAGAAGTGACCCATGAATGCCAACTTTTTATGTTACTAAGGCGGCAGCCGGTGTGGTTACACGCATACACTGAAGCCAGATTGCCAGGCTGATGTGTGCTATACCACAGGCTATATCTTGATTTCCTCATCTACACAATGAAACTGTTGAGAAGATGAGATCAGCTTAATATAAAAGCTTAGAATATGTTTAGCACAAGGGGGCTAAGCATTCATTACTAATATTTGAGGATGAACAAACAGACAGGTTCTAGATAGGTTTTCCTCTTGCAATGATATCACAATGCTATCCCCTGACGTGGTGTGAAAAAGTGGCAGACATCACCCTTCCTGTATAGATATCCTCAGAATGAAGTGGAGACAACAGCAAAAGGTCACACTGTCGGTTTTAGCAAACGGATTAGGGGTGATTTGGTATTTACACTGACACTTAAGACATTCTACTCAGTTATTTGGAGAAACTGAAATACTGCCAAACCAAGGCAACCACAAAACTACTGATCACAGATTGTAATGAAAGCCTTGTCTCAATGTGCAAAGATTTTCTGTAAGTTCTTTATTAACTTCTGAGTTTCAAAATCTTCACACCTTTATCTATTCTGTCACCGGTGTTCAGTCTCTGATCAATTTCAGAACTGCCTCTGCTTCCCAAGTGCTGGGATTAAAGGCATGTGCCACCACTGCCCAGTTGGACCCCAGCTTTTTTTATTACAAAGTGAATTTGGCAGGCTGCTGGCTTTTCTGTTGTTCCTGACCCTCCTTCCAGTTTAGTGATTTATCAAACTGTCATCTGGCCCAGGACAAACAGAAAGATAAAAGACCTATTCAACGCCCAGGATCCTAGGAAGAGAGGTGAGGAGGACACAGCATCTGTCCCAACACTGGGAGTAACTGGGACCAGCAGGATCCAGGCACACAGGAATTCCACCAGCCTAGTGGCATGGGTTGCTTCTGGTCTGTCTGGGACAGTGCCCTAAGCAGACCTTGGGCGCAAATTCTGCAGCCAGTTCCACATCACCCCAGAGGAAGCTCCACTCCCAGGCGCTTTGATACACCCAGGATCCTAGGATCAAAGGTGAGGAGGACACATCTGTTAGAACATCGGAAGTAACTAGGACCAGAGGGACCCAGGCACACAGGAACTCCACCAGCCCAGTGGCACGGGTTCCTTCCAGTCTGTCTGGGTCTGTCTGGACTGGTCCCCTGAGCAGACCTTGGGCACAAACTCTGCAGCAAGTCCCATAATTCCCAGAGAAAGCTGTACTTCCAGGCACTCTAATAAGCCCAGGAACACAGGATCCTAGAATCACAGAGACAACTTGACTCTGAGAAAGTCTGACACAACCAGGATCACAGGAAGGACAGGCCCCAATCAGACTTAGCCGCAGGTAGGACTAAAGATAACCAGATGGTGGGGAGTAAGCCTAAGAACATAAACAATGGAAACCAAGGTTACTTGGCATCATCAGAACCCAATTCTCCCACCATAGCAAGTCCTGGATATACCTTCACACCAGAGAAGCAAGATTGGGATCCAAAAATCACTTCTCAGGATGATGACAGAGGACATTAAGAAGGACATAAATAACTCCCTTAAAGAAATACAGGAGAACACAGGTGAACAGCTAGAAGCCCTTAAAGAGGAAACACAAAAATCCCTTAAAGAACTACAGGAAAACACAAACAGGTGAAGGAAATGAACAAAACCATCCAGGATCTAAAAATGGAAACAGAAACAATAAAGAAATCACAAAGGGAGACAACCTTAGAGTTAGAAAACCTAGGAAAGAGATCAGGAGTCATACAAGAGTTAGAAAAGAGAATCTCAGGGGCAGAAGATACCATAGAAAACATTGACACAACAGTCAAAGAAAATGCAAAATGCAAAAAGCTCCTAACCCAGAACATCCAGGAAATCTAGGATGCAATGAAAACACCAAACCTTAGGATAATAGGTGTAGAAGAGAGTGAAGACTCCCAACTTAAAGGGCCAGTAAATATCTTTAATAAAATTATAGAAGAAAACTTCCCTAACCTAAAGAAAGATATGCCCATGAATATACAAGAAGCCTATAGAACTCCAAATAGACTGCACCAGAAAAGAAATTCCTCCCGTCATATAATAATCAA
This sequence comes from Mastomys coucha, assembly GCF_008632895.1. Taxonomy (NCBI): domain Eukaryota; kingdom Metazoa; phylum Chordata; class Mammalia; order Rodentia; family Muridae; genus Mastomys; species Mastomys coucha. The sequence goes on along the minus strand of NW_022196912.1, from coordinate 15,495,718 downwards.
AACACAAAATGCACTAAACAAAGAAAGAATTTTAAAAGCAGTAAGAAAAAAAGGTCAAGTAACATATAAAGGCAGGCCTATTAGAATTACACCAGACTTCTCAGCAGAGACTATGAAAGCTACAAGATCCTGGGCAGATGTCATACAGACCCTAAGAGAACACAAATGCCAGCCCAGGCTACTATACCCAGCAAAACTCTCAATTACCATAGATGGAGAAAACAAGATATTCTATGACAAATAAAAATTTACACAATATCTTTCCACAAATCTAGGCCTACAAAGGATAATAGAGGGAAAACACCAATACAAGGAGGGAAACTACACCCTAGAAGAAGCAAGAAGGTAATCTTTCAACAAACCCACACAAATCTAATTCCACCTCTAACAACAAAAATAACAAGTAACAATTACTTTTTCTTAATATCTCTTAATATGAAAATTAATATTACCAACATATCCTAATTGATTCAAATTCAAAAGTATGAGGAATTGGAAATTTGTTGGCTATCATCTGTTGGTCTCTCTAATTTGGTAAATGGAGAAATAGGTCCAATATTGTACAATCCATATACACTTTCTGCTTGTTTGTACATGACATTGTCTTGCTGGATACCACATAATGGTCTTGAAACCATGCTTTTCTCTCCTATCTCAGCCTCTCTATTAGTAGGATTGTTTATTTGATGTTTTTACACTATACTGTGGTTTTCAGAACGGTTTATATATTTCAAAATTATTTATACAGCCAAAAGAAACATAAACAATTAACTTGGAAGGTGGCTTATAAGAGAACAACAAAGAGTGAGCCTGAATGCTTTGCTTGATGTTTGTAACTATTGTGTCAATTTTGAAGAAGAGGACTTTATAAGTTACTCTTTCTCTGAGATGAATGCTTTTCAAAATCACCACAGCCAATGAACCAGATTCTTACCCTCACCTAATGTCTGTGCCACCCTCCAAGCAGAACCATTGAAACAGTTGGTGAATGACTTCATGGATAGACCATCTTAATACACACCATTTCTTAAATGAATGTAACCTGTTCTCTGTGGGCTGAGAATAAAGTCACTCACTCAAGTCGTATAGCTTTGACCATAGCAGGAAATCTGTATCCAAAAATCGTGCCTACAATTCACTCCTTGGTGCAGCAGAACTGTCAACTTTTAGCTTAGCTACTAGGGAGGTAAAATCCTTTGGTGATGTGAGGTCATTCCAATGTCTAAAAATTGTTCTTATTTTAGGCTTATACCACAGTAAGAACCAAGATTTTAAACTCTACTAAAAACAAAACAAAACAAACAAAAAGACTTTATCTATTTATGCTCATTAAAAAAAAACTAGTAGTGAAGTATTTTTTAAAATATTCAGCTAATATGTTTGGAGTTATTTAAAATTTATATTGAGAAAAACATGTATTTTCAGTATTGCTGCAGACAAACATCTACATAAGACTGTTTAATTTATTGTTTTATATCAAACAACTTTTATACTACTCATTTTTATTGTTACAATATTTTATAAATTTTAAAGAATAGGACAAAAACTAAACAAAACAAAACAAAACAAAACACCCAAAAGGTATTGCAGGCATTGAAGGGGGAGTCTCTGGGAGGAGTTGGGATACAAAAGGGAAAGAAGAATGTGATGTAATTCTATTTACTTGAAATATGTTATTAAATGTTAACAAATTCAGATTAAAAAAAAAGACCTATTCATTCCAAGGGCTACTAAACTGAGTGGAGATATTCCTCAGTAGTACATTTACTACAGACGAGAACTGTTTACTAAGGATGGCATACTCCATCAGTAATTAAACATGACCAACTTCATTCCTTCCCTGTCTTTTCTCCCCACCCTTCCCTAGAAAAGCCCTTGTATAAGGCTTTGAAATCTCCACAATACTGGGATTACTAGTGTATGCTGACCACCTTGGCTCATTCTTCAGATGTATAGAAGGAGGCATTACAAACTGCAAAGCCTTCACTAGGTATGAAGACTAGAGCATGAATCTTCCTCATAAGAGATTAGAAGGACTGAAAAAAATGAATTGCAGACACAAAAGCTCATTCTAGGTATAAAGTGCATAATTAAACATGTCTATTCAAAGAGTTTGCAATGGTGTTTTGAAGAGTGGAATAATCAGTTACCAAAACATATCCTTAAGACCAAATGCTCAAGAGTTAGCATAAGAAGGTCTTTAAAGCTGGGAGGAGGGGTAGGTCAGGAGGACACAGGCCACTCAGAGAGGGCTGGTGGTGGGAGGAAAGATATGCTACACACAGAAAAAGAGTTCAGGAGTACACAGCTAGGTTTGTGTGAGAAGTGGAAGGTAAGGTCCAAAAAGCTCTTTAAGAAGGGTCACATCAGAAACCTATAGCGGGCTGTGGCTACAGGGAAGCCAAATAGATGAAATAACTGTTTTACAGATGGATCCAGTAGCAGTGGATCAGAGAGTAGCTACTAAATCAGAGATGCGTGGGCAGCACAGGTAAAAAGACACTTAGTAGTTTCTGGATGAGGCTGTTGGGGCCTGGGTTACTGCCATACCTAAAAATTTTGAGAAAAATAGAGACAAAACAGTGTAAAAGTAGAGTACACACATTTAATCCCAGCACTTGAGAGGCAGTGGCAGACAGATTTCTGTGAGTTCAAGGCCATCCTGGTCTACATGGCGAGTTCAGACAGGGCTACAAAGTCCCGTCTCAAAAATAAAAATTAATAATAAGAAACTAAATACAATAGAGTGCCCAAAGACTGGGACTGACTCGGAGATGAAGAGACAGAATGATTTTGATCACAAAGATTTCAGACCAAAGGTGAGAACCTGAAACTTAACTCTTTTACCTTCACTGGAGATTTCTCGCCATGGATTTGGTGGGTACATAAACGCGGCGTTTTGGATTTGGTCATTTATATCTTCATCTTCATTGAATGGGAATGTGCCACTGAGGCTCACATAGACGATGACTCCCACTGACCACATGTCTAGAGAACGGTTGTAGCCTTTGCTCCTGAGAACCTCGGGGGCTAAATAGGCTGGAGTTCCCACCACTGACCTCCGGAACGACTTCTCACCAATGATGCGGGCAAACCCAAAGTCACACAGCTTCACCTGGAAATTGAATATGTAGAAGCTTATCAAATAATGTATCAGTGGGCTGGCGAGATGGCTCAGCGGGTAAGTGCACCGACTGCTCTTCCGAAGGTCGCGAGTTCAAATCTCAGCAACCACATGGTGGCTCACAACCACCCATCATGAGATCTGATGCCCTCTTCTGGTGTGTCTAAAGACAGCTACAGTGTACTTATGTATAATAATAAATAAATCTTAAAAACAAACAAACAAACAAAAATAATGTATCTGTAACCGTCCCTAGATATGCTCAGCGCACTTAACCAAAGGTGCTGACTGTACACGGACAGACAGGCAAACTGAAATGACATTTCCTCAGAGGCAGACAGATACATTTGTAACTCTGTGATACTACAGCAGTATGAAGAGCTATCCTAACACTTATTTTAAGAACAATTTGTACTCTATCGTAAACTGCCGGAGTCATGGAACAAAGATTCAGTTTTGTTTTTCTGATGAAATGGATGGAGGATGCTGATCTTCAATTATCTGTAAGGAACCTCTTGTGATGGCTATTCCTGGCTGTCAACTTGACTACATCAGGAATAAGCTACAACCCAGAAATGGAGGGCACACCTATTACCAGATCTTGAGGCTGGAGACACAGGCTTCTGACCCAGATATTTTGAGGCATACTGGCCATGAAAAGTTTAGGCAAGGTAGTACATGCTTTTAATCCCAGGAGACTGAGGCAAGCAGATATCTGAGTTCAAGGTTAGCCTGGGACAAAGCAAGTTCCAATCTAAGCGTGGTGTTACACACCTTTAATCTGGGCCATACCTTCTGCTGGAGATATACACAGGAACATTGGAAGAAGGAAGACTCATTCTTCTTGCCTGCTCGCACTTGTTGCCAGCACATCTGTTGGAGCCTACTTCTTCAGGATTCCAGCTGAGACAACTAGCCTTGTGGGAATGAGCAACTACTAGATTCTTGGATACAGCTGCCCATTTCGGTTATTTGGACTACAGATTGTAAGTCATCACAAGAAATTCTTTTAAAATATAGAGATATTCCATGTGACTCTAGAGAACCCTGACTAATACACCCCTTTTCTATTTTCTGTAAAAATTGTGTTTCAGTTTTGAATCCTCAGTGTCTAGACATAAAAGTATTCAAATGTTTTGCTACATGAAAAATAAGCTATAGTATTTCAAAACATCCTTCATTTTGCTTAATCTTAGAGTATATGTTGGCAAGAATGTTACGTATCAGCAGGTAAGTAAATAAGACTTACAGATGACAATGAACAGTAGAGAACCTCTGAGCTGTACGTGCTTTCTCTGCTGATAGACTACTACTCCAGTTGGTTTACAGTTGAATAAGGTTACATATGAACATGACCACAACCACTACTATGTTCTCTGGAAGGATGGTGGACTTAGCAGAGCTCAGGACACTTACTATGTTACATCAATTAGATTATGTTTTGGTTACTAGTGATTGCAGCTATGCCCAACATGCAAATGCCAAGAGGCAATGCTCTGATTGATAAGTGACTTAGGAAATGTACACTGGGAGGGGGATTTGGTGTCTACACGGACAGGGTGCAAACAACTGCTCGAGAACAGAGTTGGAGGCATATTCAAATGCTGCTGCAGTCACATGATATATGTCTTATGAATAAAGTTTACTGAGACATACTGACTTTGGTGACTCCTCCATTCAGATATTTGAAGAGCTTAAATAAATGTGTGGTTGTAAGTCTCATATATATAATTAGAACCCCCCTCCACCAAAAAAACCTCAAAGTTTGTTTCTTGAGACTCATTTAAGTCTGAAAAAGTGTTAATAAATACCAGCAATATAATAAGAAAGTCTGAATTTAAATGATTTAGCTGCTGCCTCAAACTGGCAGCCAGAAACTACGACAGTATGAATGCAGAGCTCTGTTTTGTATCATAAGGGACATCTGTATATTTTGTTAATTCAAAAATGCTTCTTAATCAGGTTCTGAGAATGTCTCACCTGAGGAAATGGCTCTGCAGATGCAAGCAGCACATTTTCGGGCTTTAAATCACAGTGCACAATATTCTTAAAATGTAGATTCCTCAAGGCAACAAGTATCTGTTAGGGAAAAGGTTTTGAGGAGCAACTGAGTGCAAAGTATGATGACAAACAGGTATGTAAACCACCCTGAAATCCCTGGCTTTCCATGCTAAACTATGGCCTGGAGAGAAGAAGCATGGCGCAGAGGGTAGGGGTCAGCTGTCCTTGCAGAGGACCAACTTCAGTCCCCATATCCACAAGACATTGTTTACTATGACATCTAGTTACTCTGACCTCTTCTCACCTCCACAGGCACCACACACATGTACATACATGCAGGCAAACACTCATACACATAAAATAAAAACAGAATTTAAAAGTGATCCTACTCCTGCAAAGGGCTTTTTTTTTTTTAATGCCTAGAAAATCAGCTAAAGTCCAATGTGACTTCTTGAAATGCATAATAATTTCAAAACTCTACTATATTTAATCAAGATATAGCTAAAAGTATTATTGTTTCACTTTTGTTAAGGCTACCAATCCTTAGGTTCCCAATATTTAAAAACGGGACTGTTGACTTCTCTTACGTTTCCTGGATTCACGGTGGAGTTAAAATACCTGTGTGACCATGAATTTAGTAATCCGTTCTGGAAGTCGGCTTTTCTCACTGGACAGAATCATTTCCAACATATCTCCATGAAGCTTTTCCATCACTACGAAGACTCGTTCTGGGGTTTCAAACATACATTCCAGATTTACAATCCCAGGATGGTGCAGATTCTGAAGAGAAGTCAAAGGGTATTTGGATGATCAACTTCAGTAGAAAACTAGTCTTACCGTGAAACCCCCTAAAAGACTACAATGATTATAAATGAAGATACAGAATGAAAAGAAAGAGAGTTTACTCCCACCCCTCCTCAAAGTTTCCTTTTGCATTAGATGGAGACCGCTAATAGAAAGGCACAACTGAGGCTGGAGAGATGGCTGAGCGGGTAAGAGCACTGACTGCACTTCCAAAGGTCCTGAGTTCAAATCCCAGAAACCACATGGTGGCTCACAACCATATGTAATGGGATTTGACACCTTCTTCTTAAGTATCTGAAGACAGCTACAGTGTACTTACATATAATAAATAAATAAATCTTAAAAAAAAAAAAGCACAACTGATCCAAATGCTGACCATGAGGTACTCCAACACCAAAATCAAAATACGCACCTACAACACAACCCCTATGTGAGGCTCAGAACATTCTGGAAGAGCCAGAAGAGCAGAAGCCTGTTGTGAGAGAGTGTCTATACATGACAGGGAAGCTGAACCCATGAAATTCAATAGTATGGCTGCCTAAACAAGAGCAGTAAAATGATACCACCAGGTAACATGCCAACATGGTTGGCGGAAGTCTCAGAAGGACAACCCCTAAATGAAAAGCTTCAGGCGATTAATAACTGCTGAGAGAGGGAGTCAGTCTGCTCCAGGGACGAGCCCATGATAGCTGCAATCCAAAGCAGTGAGCCCTAAACACACATGAGCAATACTAAATGAAATCAGCAGACTGTATTCATAAATTTGTATGTATATATACAATAACTAATAAAAAAAGTTTAGAAAGTAAACTAAAAGCATATAAAATAAAAACTGTAACAATAATCACGGGTAATTTTCCCAATTACGTACTGGAAAATAGATTCACTGAAGGGAGAGACTATCTTCCATGCCTTCCATTATGTCCTCTGTGCAAGATGTTCTGTACTTGCGCTTATGCTGGCTACGTTCCTTTTACATACCTCCTTCTAAACACAGAACTGACTCCTGGACTCTGTGTGTGTGTGTGTGTGTGTGTGTGTGTGACAGAGAGAGAGAGAGAGAGAGAGAGAGAGAGAGAGAGAGAGAGAGAGAGAGAGAGAGAGAGAGAGAGAAAGAGAGAAAGAGAGAGAGAGAGAACACATGTAGAATGTCAGTAGGAATGTAAACTATAGTAAAGTTACCTTCAATCCATGTGAAAAGCCTACCTAGAATGCTCACTGGTTAAATCCTACAGAACTAATTTCAGTAAATAAGGTATTATGTGGACATTTTGTTTTACAAAGTACTTGTGTTTCAAGTTCACACTATACTCTATCACACATTCAAAGCATGTTAAAGTTCATCTTTAAACTATTTACACATATAGATTTTGCTGAGTTTATACACTGTCAAGGGATAACCAAAGTCATAATTTTGGACACACATAAACACACACATGGACTATCTCCCTCAAATACATGTTTTTATGAAAGCGAGTATCTTGAGACGACCTAAAACACCTAATTGTACACTGATACAAACAAGCAGTATTCACTGTGTGCATTAACTGAAAATTCCTAAGTTAAATATTCATTCTAGGGCTGTTTCTGATCAAAGCTAAAGAGAAATCAACACTTAGATGAAGATTTTTATGTTTACTGTTTTATGTATTAGACAGCAAGATTTCAAAATTAAATATACAAAACTCAACAACCCTTCTGGTCTGGGCTGGTGTCCTGAGTAACTGGGACCAGAGGGACCCAGGCACACAGGAACTCCACCAGCCCAATGGCAGGGGTTCCTTCCAGTCTGTCTGGGTCTGTCTGGGCTAGTGTCCTGAGCAGACCTTGGGCGCAAACTCCACAGTCAGTCCCACAACACTCAGAGGAAAACTCCACTCCTAGGCGCTCTAACACGCCCAGGATCACAGGACCCCAGGAGCTTGGTCACAACAGGATCTCAGGAACCCAGAGGCAGGTTGATGCCCAGGAGCTCTGACACACCCAGGATGTCAGGATCCCAGGATCCCAGAATCAGAGACAGCTGAACTATGAGGAGTTCTGATACAACCAGGATCACAGGAAAGACAGGCCCTAGTCAGATATAGCGAGGACAGGTAGCACTAGGGATAATCAGATGGTGGGAGGCAAGTGTAAGAACATAAGCAACAGAAACCAAGGTTACTTGGCATCATCAGAACCCTACCATACCAAGTCCTGCATCACCATCACTCCGGAAAAGCAAGATTCAGATCTAAAATCACTTCTCATGATGATGATAAAGGACTTTAAGAAGGACATAAATAACTTCCTTAAAGAAATACAGGAAAACACAGGTAAACAGCTAGAAGCCCTTTTAAGGAAACACAAAAACCCCTTAAAGAATTACAGGAAAACACAATCAAACAGGTGAAGGAAATGAACAAAACCATCCAGGATCTAAAAATGGAAACAGAAACAATAAAGAAATCACAAAGGGAGACAACCTTAGAGTTAGAAAACCTAGGAAAGAGATCAGGAGTCATACAAGAGTTAGAAAAGAGAATCTCAGGGGCAGAAGATACCATAGAAAACATTGACACAACAGTCAAAGAAAATGCAAAATGCAAAAAGCTCCTAACCCAGAACATCCAGGAAATCTAGGATGCAATGAAAACACCAAACCTTAGGATAAAAGGTGTAGAAGAGAGTGAAGACTCCCAACTTAAAGGGCCAGTAAATATCTTTAATAAAATTATAGAAGAAAACTTCCTTAACCTAAAGAAAGAGATGCCCATGAATATACAAGAAGCCTATAGAACCCCAAATAGACTGGACCAGAAAAGAAATTCCTCCCGTCACATAATAACCAAAACACGAAATGCACTAAACAAAGAAAGAATTTTAAAAGCAGTAAGAAAAAAAAGGTCAAGTAACATATAAAGGCAGGCCTATCAGAATTACACCAGACTTCTCAGCAGAGACTATGAAAGCTACAAGATCCTGGGCAGATGTCATACAGACCCTAAGAGAACACAAATGCCAGCCCAGGCTACTATACCCAGCAAAACTCTCAATTACCATAGATGGAGAAAACAAGATATTCTATGACAAAACCAAATTTACACAGTATCTTTCCACAAATCCAGTCCTACAAAGGATAACACCAGCATAAGGAGCAAAATTACACCCTAGAAGCAAGAAACTAACCTTTCAACAGACCCACACAAACCTAATTCCACCTCTAACAACAAAAATAACAGGAAGTAACAATCACTTTTCCTTAATATCTCTTAACACCAGTGGACTCAATTCCCTGATATAAAGTCATAGACTGACAGGCTGGATGTGTAAACAGGACCCAGCATTTTGCTGCATACAGGAAAAGTACCTCAGTGATAAAGACAGGCACTACCTCAGAGTGAAAGGCTGGAAAACAATTTTCCAAACAAACAGTCCCAAGAAACAAGCTGGAGTAGCCATTCTAGTATGGAATAAAATCAACTTTCACTAGCAGCTTGACAGCACACCTGAAAGCTCTAGAACAGAAAGAAGCAAATACACCCAAGAGGTGTAGACAGCAGGAAATAATCAAACTCAGGGCTGAAGTCAACCAAATAGAAACAAAAAGGACTACACAAAGAATCAACAAAACCAGGAGCTGTTTTTTTAAGACAATCAGCAAGATAGATAAACCCTTAGCCAGACTAACCAGAGGGCACAGAGACAGTATCCAAATTAACAAAATCAGAAATGAGAAGGGAGACACAACAATGAAATATCATTTAAAATATTATTTTTTTTGTTGAATATTAACAATAGAAAATACTAAAATCATGTTCTAAAAAAAAAATGTTCCTTGCTTAAAAGAGAGAAACAGAGAGAGACAGAGAGAGAGGGGGGAGAGAGAGAGAGAAAGAGAGAGAGAGAGATAGAAGAGAGAATCTCAGGTGTAGAAGATACCATAGAAAACATTGACACAACAGTCAAAGAAAATACAAAAAGTAAAAAGCTCCCACAGACAGACCATATGGAGCTTAGGAGGAAGGAAGACCAGGGAGTGGATGTTTCAGTACTGCATTGAGGGAGGAAACAAGAAGATTTCGAGAGATGGATGGAGGGGGCACCTGGGAGGTAGAGAGGAGGGGGAGGGGCAGCATAAGGTACTGGAGGGGACAGGAGAGAAGTTCAGAGGGTCAGGAAATCAAATAAAAATAGGTAGCAGTGGGCGATGAGGAACTGGGGGTAGCCACTGGAGCTTTCCAGACGCCAGGGAAGCTAGAGGCTCCCAGGAACCAACAGGGATGAAGTTAGCCGAACGTGCATCGAAGATAAAGCCTACCTCCAGTAGATAGGCAGGGCCCCCAGTCAAGGGATGGAACCACCTGCCCATCTCAAAGTTTTCAACCCAGAAATGTTCCTGTCTAAAGGAAAGACAGGAACAAAAAATGGAGCAGAGAACTGAAGGAAGGGCTAAAGAGGGTCCATCCCACCTGGAGATCCATCCTGTCTACAGACACTGAACCGATCTTGTTGCAGTGCCCAAGAGGCACTTGCTGACAGGAACCTGGTGTGGCCGTGCCCTGGGAGGTTCTGCCAGCACCTGACCAAAGCAGATGTGGGTGCTTGGAGCCAGCCATCTGACTGAAGTTGGGGACTCAAGTGGGGGAGCTGGTGGAAGGAATGGAGGAGCAGAGGGGGATTGGAACCCCACCAGAACAATGTCAGCTGGCCGGACCACCCAGTGCTCTCGGGGAATAGATCACCAACCAAGGAGTGTACAGGGAGGGATCCATGTCTCCAGATACATGTGTAGCAACATGATGGCTTTGTCTGACATTAGTGGGAGGGGAGGCCTTTGGTCCTGTGGAGGATTGATGCCACAGCATAGGGAGATGCTGGAATGATTGGGTAGGAGAGGTTGGGTGGGTGGGGGAGTACCCTCATAGAGGCAAAGGGGATGTGGGGAGGGCAGATGTGGGTTGGAGGTTTGTGGAGGGGTAACCGGGAAAGGGAATATCATTTAAGATGTAGACAAATGGAATGATTAATAGATAATAAAAAATCATACTAAAGAAAAAAAAAGAAAAAGAAAAACATCAACAACACACTATTATACAGAGTCTATGTAAATGATATTAATATTCTAACTAAAGTTCACTTTGTTGAAGCAGATTTGCTATGAGCCTAGGACTGACTGATCAGGAACTTTTGATTCTCTGAAAACATGAAGTTATTGTTACTTAGTAGCAATAATAATGTAAGAAATGTATCATTGACATTTGCTTAAACTCACAAAGAAGATAAAAATATTAGGTCAAAAGAAAAATGCAGGTGCTTTATTTTATGTGATTTACATTTTGCTACCATATCTTTAGAATATGCTTTAATAAGTTGAGCATGGTGGTGTGCATCTGTAATCAAGCATTCAGGGGATTAAAGCCAGAGGATCAACATGAGCATGAGATTTATCTTGGGCTACATAGCAACCCTTGGCTTCAGCAAAACCAAAGTAACAAAAATCGCAACCAAACAAAACACCAACAAACTTTTAATGAAGTAATGCAGTACAGAGACCTTGAATTAACAGAACAACATAGTAGTGCTAAAGGCACACTTTGTTTTAATCAGTGTTTACTTTTAGGGTAATAGCATATCTACATCCTATCTGAAAATCTGATGAATAAAATAATGACATGATAAAAATACAGCAGAAGGATCAGTATCTCTAAAGGAATTAAAACTGAATTTTCCTGTATCATTTTTAGAGATTTCACTCAGAAAAAAAAAAGATTCTAATCAAACTAGCATTAAAAATAAAATCAAAGCAGGGCCCTTAAATTTTTACACATTATAATCTTAATATAAAAAAACTTACTGTTAAGCATTCAAAAGATCCAAACAACCCCCCAAACCTATCTTTGTCTGCATCATCTAAAATATTCAAAGTCTCCCAAATCAAAATTCAAGCCTATGTAAGCCACTTTAAGTTTTACCTGTAAAATAGCCACTTCATTCCGGAGCTGACTTTCTTGCTTTGTGGGGAATCTCATCTTATCAATTACTTTAATAGCCACATCCCTTCCAGTCTTTCTGTGTTTTCCTGTTAAAGAATAGAAAAGGATCAAGTGGCAGTTCACATGTTACAGAAAGGCTGTATTGAGAAGTTGTCCACAGACCAAACTTTTATGTATTTATTCTTGCATTTTTCTTTTGCTCATGTTCTTTTCCACATTTTAAGAAATGTGATGCTTTCCTCTATAGTACTGCCTGTAATAAAGGCAATTTCACGACCTGAAATGGCAGAACACCTTCATTTGCCTGCTTGCTGAGAACTTGATGATGGCTAACAGATGATGGTAAATTAGTGAGTTCTAAATGTCCGGACCAAGTCTTCGGAGACTGTCAAGATAGAAATAATGTACTAATGAATTTTATTCTAGGTTCACTAAGTCAGCAGAGTGATTAACTACAGCAAACTCTCAAACTCCAGACCTTTAAATTCTAGATATAAAGTAAGTTTATAACATTATTATATTCATTAATTAAAACAAATTATTTACTTTGTATTTATTAAGTGGGGTCACTGTTCAAGAGGTGAAAACAGCAGGTATATTTTTTATCTCCATTTAACACACATGTGACCTGTTCTCTAACAGTTTATTAACTTGAAAATTACTCACAACTGTTTCAAGGACACAGCCCTAAAATTCTGACTACTTTAAAATACTAGGCAAACAAGGCTTGTTTGGTAAGATGCCACCAGTACTTCAGACCAATTACTCTTCCCTCAGTGAGGTCTTCCAGAGATCTCACTAGTATAAAACCAACAAATCTGAAGTGGCAAACCATAGATGTGTGCGTGTGTAATACCTATACATTTTTCTGGGTGAGGTATAGTTCCAAGCAGATACTTGGAAAACAAAACAGCCATCCCTAAGGCTACCCCTCAGAGTTCAGCAGAAGATGAGAGAAACCCAGTGTTACAGGTACTCAGGCAGGAGGATACCCACCATAAGGCAGGGGCACAGGGGAAGCACAATGCAGTTACTCAGCTGAGCAATAGGATGGTCAGAAAACACATTAGAGAGGTGGGCACAACCGGTGGGCATGCCGCCTTTGGGTGGGGGAGGGTGTTGAATGATCATTTCATAGGATCCATTTGCATATCAGATACTTACATTATGAACAGCAAAATTACATTTATAAAGTAGCAACAAAAATATTTTTATGGTTGGGGGTCACCATAACAAGAGGAAGTGTATTAAGGGGTCACGTTATTAGGAAGGTTGAGAACCACTGCTGTAGAGGTGGTTCTTCAGATGAGGCTGGAAACAAACACATGTTATCTAAAGGAACAGAGGATGGAGAAAGGTGCAGAGGTAAAATACAGACTGGAAGAATACAAGCATGATTGGAAGAAATAAAAAAATGAACTGTAATTAGAATGGAGGTTATATAAGCAGAGACTGTAACAGCCTGCATACGCTATGAACAATGGACATGGGCCACAGACAAGGGACTTCTGAAGGTACTAATACTAACATCCAATGCTGATTTTCTGAAAGGTGTACTCCAAGAGTGGTGTTAAAGAAGAGGAAGCCTGAAGGAAGACGCAGCGGACGCCAAAGGTTTCATAGTCTGTCTTGGATCACAGCTTATGGAGTTCTTTCATGGGCACGTTAGTTTTAATTAATTCCAGTAAGCCTATGTGCAGTGCAATTCAGTTTACTACCTTCATTAAGCAGATGTCAAGATTTTGAGACACAGATGCTAAATGGTTTTATCAGTGTTCTTAACCACAGGACAGAGTAAGAGTTCAGTTTTTCAGACCTGAGAACATTCAAGTCAACAGAAGATGAATGCTGACTGTGCATTAGTGTGATGTGTTTCAGTGAACAATGCATACAACTCAACACAAACACTTCTTCACATATGAGCTGCAAGAAAAGATAAAGGCTACTGTAGAAGTAATTTCCTGATTCTGTCACTCTTAGTTTTGCTACTGAAATGAAGAGACGTTTGGTTTTAGAGAAAAGGTGTTAGGTTGGAGGATGTGAACAGCTGTTGAGGAAGAGGGCACGTAACAGAACTGTGAGCTAAAAGAATGACATCTGGGGCTGGAGAGATGGCTCAGCGGGGAAGAGCACTGACTGCTCTTCGGAAGGTCATGAGTTCAAATCCCAGCAACCACATGGTGGCTCACAACCACCCGTAATGAGATCTGATGCCCTCTTCTGGTGCATTTGAAGACAGCTACAGTGTACTTACATATAATAAATAAATAAATATTTAAAAAAAAAAAAAAAAAAGAATGACATCTGTCTTCAAACGTCACAAGTTAGAGAACATGTATGTAACAGGCAGTAATTGCTTACCTCCATAAACAATGCCAAACTGGCCAGAACCAAGCACCTCATCCGCAAAGATCTGGTAAACGCTGCTGATGTCCTGGAGAAAGCAAGCAAGCAGTGTTCTTCACAGAGCCCCACTGACTCAAACACTTAGTTTCAATTTCACGTTAGAGGCAAAAAAAATGCATGAAGCACAAAATATTTTATGAAGCATAAGCTTCCTGGATTTTAGAGAAAGTTAGCCTGGTCTTATGCTATGATTCAATATGCAAATATAACTTATTTTTTAAGAAGACCCTTAAGAGCTGGGTTGGCGACACATGCCATTAATTCTAGCCTTCCTCCTAGGCATGTCTGTGAGTTTAAAGCCAGCCTGGTCTACACAGTAAAACCTGTCCCAAAATAAAACCAACCAACCAAACAAAAAACCTTCAGGGAAAAAGATGTTTTGAGTTGAAAATAAATCTCATATTTAGTACTGACCTAAAAAGAAAAAAAATTAAGAACAAAGTTTTACCAAAAAGGAGACTATTATCTTTGACTTAAAACATAAAAACAAAACACAACAACAACAAAATACCTAAGCCAGGGTGATAGCTTAGCTGGTAAAGTGCTTGCTGTGCAAAGACCTTCGTTTGATTCCAGAGCCGAGTTTTAAAAAGATGTGTGTGGGCTTCATGCTTCTAATTCCAATGTAGGCAGGTGAGATATGCTGATCCCTGGAGGTTGCTGGTCAACTAGCCTGCCTAGTCAGTGAGCACCAAGCTAGTAAGCGACCACACGCACGCAGGCAGGCAGGCAGGCACACTCCACACAGAGTGGAAGGTGCTCAACAGGAATGTCTGGGTTTTCCCTCTCCAAACATATGTGCTCTTAGACCCATATCCAAAATAAAGACCTAGATTCACACTGGGGTTGAGCTAACTGACAGACTGATAAGATGTATGTGGAATTCTGACATAAATCATTCAATAGTCCCCCCTTCCTTTTTTTGGTTACCATTTGCTGTTCTCAGAACACTCAAACACTAACTTGGAGTGTGTAGTACCAGAATTGCATTATGGGTATGACTGGTGAAAGATGAATATAAGCCCATTTAACAGATCCAAAGCTTCAGCCTTGAAACAAAGACCAATGCATGTGTATATATACATTATACACATTGTAATGAAGACTTTAAAGGCTATAAGAGTCAGTTGTATATGCTTATCAACCTCAATCAAATTTTAAGTGACAAAATTTTGGTTCTAACCAAGTTAGACATAGGCCTTTCAAGATAAATGAGGCTAAATCTTTTTTTTTCCTTACCCATGGATGTATCTTTAGGATCCTGTAGGAACATTCAGATGTTTTCTTTCATGTTCTTGGGATTCTCCTTATGTTCTTTTTTTTTTT
>NW_022196912.1:15473746-15479948 GCF_008632895.1 Mastomys coucha | reverse complement strand
TAGTTTTTCGAGACAGGGTTTCTCTGTGTAGCCCTGGCAGTCCTGGAACTCACTCTGTAAACCAGGCTGTCCTCGAACTCAAAAATCCGCCTGCCTCTGCCTCCCAAGTGCTGGGATTAAAGGTGTGTGCCACCACCACCTGGCCTCTTTTATTTTAGCTATGACCAGGACATGAGACATAGAGATCATCTCTTGATGCTTGCTATTTCTAGCTGACTAGAAATTCATTCTCTACTTCAATATTAGAAAGCCCAAAACGTACGTTAGAAAACTATAATAGCTTCAAACTCCAGGTCAAAGATATTTTTTACCAGAGAACAACATTTTAAAAATTTCTAGGGCTGGCGAGATGGCTCAGTGGGTAAGAGCACTGACTGTTCTTCCGAAGGTCATGAGTTCGGATCCCAGCAACCACATGGTGGCTCACAACCATTCTTGCTGAGATCTGACGCCCTCTTCTGTGTGTATGAAGACAGCTACAGTGTATTACGCCAGAGCAAGCGGGGCCGGAGTGAGCAGAGGTCCTGAATTCAATTCCCAGCAGCCACATGATAGCTCATGGCCATCTGTACAGCTACAGTGTACTCATACACATAAAATAAATCTTTTTTTTTTTTTTTAAATTTCTAGTATATTTGTTTTTCAGTCTGATCCAAAAGGTGGCAAAGTACAGTCGTGGCTCTTTCTCTGTAGCTCTTAATCCATGGTTAAGTTTTTAAAATGATTGAATAAATCAAAGTCATATTTGTGATATACGAGTATACTATGAGATTCAAATTTCAGTGGCCACAAGTTTATTAAAACAGTCATAGTCATTCTGCTACCGTGGCAAAGTTGGGCAGACTCTACCACGGAACTGTTTAATACTTGGTCCTTTGCAGCAGCAGTTCTGTGCTGAGACCCAGCCATCACACTTCATCTACTCGGTTCATTTCCTGTGTCCTTCCAGGCACTCATCCTGCTCCTGTACCTAAATGACTTGTCCCCCAGCCCACTCCCTCAGGCTGTGTCAAACCCCATCCATCCTCGGAGAATAGCTTGGGTGCACCTCTCTTTAGGAAGCTCTCTTTTTGGGTCACCAAATACCAGATGTTAGCCTATCACTGTGTAATATTGCCCTGTGAAAAAATTCCTATTTTTATGATTAGAAACAAACAAAAAAACCAAAAACCAAAAAAACTACCCTAGTTTCACCCCTGAAGTAGAATCGCTCAGGGACAGCATCACTACGAAGTGTAGCTTAGTATCTGAGCTTTAGCTACTGGTCAGTACTTGAGCGTGGGGGGTGTGGAGGTCAACCTTGTGAAGGAAAAAGTAGGATGGAGAGCTAGGTACCACAGACTCCTGCGACCCCTAAGAGTCTGATCTGCCGCCCACTGAATTCGATCTAAGATGGCTCCCAGAACACCAGTAAGACAGCCAAAAGGAGCAGAGGTCAGGGCAGTGGCTGCTTCCCTGTCTCCATCCAAGTCCTAACACATGCTCATGTTCCTGTCACTCCTGAGTTACCTCATCAGGCAGGGTTTTTATTGGAGCATGGTGACAGTGTCATGAGATATGATTAGCTGAGGATTTAGGGCCTTGGGGTTGGCTTAAACACTGAATATAAGCTTCTATATACTGTACAATAAACTCGGATCTGAACTCTGATGCTGCTCTCCAGAGTCTGATTCCGGGATTCAGGGTTTGTCATGTGACTCCATTGCCTCTCATCTTCTGTCCTTGGTCCTGTTCCTACACTTGGGGACATAAAACTTAATCCTGATAAGATTTTCACATTAATTTCCTTATTTTAATTATTCGGTCTGCACATATGGGTTATAATTATTACTTACTACATTCTCCTGAATCTGACAATTAGATACGGAGATACTGGTAGCCAGATCTTCTGTAAAATATAAGAATGAAATATAAGAAAAACACAAAATGATTAGTATGTGACCTAATATTATTTACTGAAGATCCATGTTATCAAACTTAAAAAATACATCAATATAGATAATATATGCATTAAAATGTGTACTATATTAAATACAAATTAAAATGCATGTTATATATGATACTAACCCATCAACAAGAAACTGAGTAAATAAAATATGCCATATCCATACAAATAGTGCTCTAAATATTTAGTAATCAGCATAAATCTGTGACATGATGTCCTACTAAGGGCTCAGTGTTAGAGCATCTGCCTATTATGTGTGAAGTGTGAAGCCCTGGATTCAATTACCAGCACTGCCAGGAGCAAAGAAGAAAAAACAAGTTATAGTGTAGCAGTGTTTGAATTAAAACTAAAACTACTACTAAAACTGCTACTTCTGGTGAGTGAGTGATGCAGGCTAGGGAGTGAGGACTGTAGTATTTACATCTCTATACTGCTTATGTTGTTTTAAAACACAAAAAAGCATGTGTTAGGACAGATGGCTCAGTGGTTAAGAATACTGGCCGTTCTTTCAATGGACCTGGTTTGAGTTCTAGCATCCACTGGATGGCTCACAACCATCTGTAACTCTAGTCTCAGGGCCTCTGATGTCCTTTTCTGGCCTCTCGGGGCATAATTCACATATGTGGTACACAGACATATATGGAGGCAAAACACCCATGCACATTTAAAAAAAAATTCATTACTTTCATTAAAAAGTTTAAATTTGATAAGTTTATACAGTGGTACTTAAATATGCCTTTTATGTATTAGAGTAGGTAAAAGGAATTTATAAAAAGACCACAGAGTATATGACCTTATATTTTGTAAAAGGGAAAATAAAGCAATGTAGAAGTTAGTATGGACTCCCATCCTCTCAGCCCTTCCCCAGTCAAGGTATCTATAACAAACTGCTGACAACAGTTTCTTGAGGGCAGAGACAGGACTGAGATGGGATGGACCCTTCATATATCCCGAGGCCTGCTTCAAGTCAGATGACATATTCCTACAAAGTTTTAATGAGTTACTGTGGTAAACAGAGAAAGTAATGGAGGCAAGCAAAACAACAGCTATTAAAGACCAAACACCATTAAGACAACCTAGAGAAACAAAACAAACATGACATATCCTTCACAACTGCACATATTAAAATATAAGACAGCACTAATATAAGCAAAATCTTCAATATAAATAAGTAACACAGGTTGGGGAAGGGCTTAGTGTGCAAAAGCATTTGGATCTAAGTTTAATCCCCAGCACCTATTTTAAAAGGCCAAGTGTGGCCTTCTGCAGCTTTGTATGATGCAAAGAGAGGAGGCTAGTCAGTCTAGCCAAAGGCTCGTCTATTTCAGTGCTCTCAAAGGAATGAATAGAGATAACAGAAAAGGACCTGATATTCTCCTCAGGCATACTCAGGCGCATACACACACACACACACACACACACACACACACACACACACACGCACATATATACACACACGCACACGCACACACACACACACACACATACACACACACGAGAAACTCTATTTAAAAATATTAAGCCAATTCAAAACTATTTTACGTTATCTAAATCTTCTATTTTTTTAGGGAACAGTCTCACTATGTAACCCAGGCTGGCCTGGAACTCCCTATGAAGGCCATGTTGGCCTCAAACTCAAAGATGTCACCTTCCTTCTATCTCCTGGAGTGCTGCAGTTAAAGGAGCATACCAGTACACCCTGTAAGTAATTTAAAATTTTACGACTGATCAAGGAAAGGCACACCAGCAAAATTATTGCACCTGCCATGTCTTCCTAGTGGTTTATTTCCTAGCTTCATTATTTTATTTTCTCTCAATGGCCTCCTCTATCTGGACCCATCCAGTTTTAATTTCTCTCAGTTTCAGACAAAACTGGAATATCAGTTAAGTCTCAGGCACACTGCCAAGTGCACTAGGTGTATTTATTATTCCTCCCACTTTGGATGCAGAATGCTGGAGACCAAGATCACACAGCAAAGTGAGCGACACTGTATGCATTCTCCCTCATCTCCCTTCTTACTCTAGCACTCTGCTTTAGAGACTTTTACCAAGCCTTTGGAAGTTAAGAAGAAAATGTGCATGTATGTCTCTAATGCTTCTGGAGAAAGGTTCTTATTTGATTAAATGTTAGTTCTGTCTAAACTGCTCAGAACTTAAGCCCTGTTAACCAGGCATCCACCCATCCTCCCTCAGGATGTACCAAAGGACATACATGATTTCCCACTCTTGATTATACCTGTCTCCCCAGCGAAAGCACTACCTCCTCGACCTTTTTATTCACTTCTGCCTATCCTACCCCTGACTGCAGTCCAAATTCTACATCAAGGTTTCTACTCTGAATGAAGCCCCTTCTTTTCCTACCCACACCTCAGTTTCTACAGTAAAGCATTCCTTATTTTGTCCCTGTACTTCATTTGCTGCTACCTAACATTCAAATATTCATCTCCCCCAAAGTAGGTTTTATTATTTCTTTTTTGAATTTTAGTTTTAGGCCTAACATAATACACGAAACAGTTGCATAAAATAATACAGGTAAACTGAGATAAACTGTATTTGGAAAGTAGCTGATACTTATTTCAATATAAATATATTTGTCTAATGATGATGTTTCTCTATAATTCTCTATGAACATAATTTCAGTAAGGTAAAAGTTCTATTAGACTCTAATATTTTTTACTATTAAATAACCATTCAATTTGGGTTTAACGTTTTGTTAGTGTAATAATATCCTCCTCCCCCCATCTCTCCCTGCCACCCCATTTTTCCTGAGACAGGATCTCACTATGGGCCCGGCTAACACTCACCATACAGGCCACGCTGGCCTCTAACTCACAGATCTATCTGCCTCTGCCTCTTTAGTGCTGACATTAGAGGCATGTACCACCGTGGCCATTTCAATATTTTTTAATTTCTGTCTTCTTGATTTAAAAGTATCATTATTCTGACCTAACAGATTTTATGAGTATAATGTAAACACAATACTTTATATCAGCACACACACACAAAAAAAAACCAAAAACAAAATAAAAAACAACTCATAGACACTAAACCGCTAAGCACTGTAGCACTATTCTTTGTTTTATAGGCTGGCTCCACTCAACAGTAGCTACTATTATAGAGCAGTAAAAAAAAAAAAAAAAATCTTAGATCTGACAGATGCAGAGTTTAAATGTAAGGAAATGAGGGTAGCGAGCTGTGAATATATACTGGAGCCAACACACACACACACACACACACACACATTCACATATATGTATATATGAATGATACTCAGCGTAACTTCATAAAGGTATTAACTAATGGTATTGGCTATCAAAGACAAAACTTAAGCATTAAAAATGCAAAATGGAAAGAATGAAAAAGCACAGCCACATCTCCAAATGCTGAAAATGAAGTGAAGCCAGCAAGGTGCTTCCACTTACTGTGGTCTTTTCCCTGGCCTGGAGACGTGCAAACACTCGCTTGAGGAGTAACAGGCATGAGGGCCTGGCGAATTGCCTTTTCCCAGCTCTGCGCTACATCAAGCCCCACTCCAGTGGCAGCGAGAACAGGATTATGAGAGCTGCTCCCATTGTTCTCACCAACAAAATATACCACAGTATCAGTGATGATTTCAAAACAGTGTGGGTTACTGCCTTGTGAAATGCTGGTGAAATCTTGTGGCGAAGATATGCGGAGAATTTCTGAAAGTGGAATTTCCTGTAGTAAAAAAGTTGAACATTGAAAAACTATGAATACACATTTATTTTTATTTTTTAAATATACCAGAAGCAAAGATAAGCATTTTTATGAATGCCACCAAGACCAACACACTATACAGATTATAGATTAGGCAGCCAAGTATTATGGTATGTCTGTCTTAAATGATTTGATTGTTTAGTAATGTTTGAGGCAGATCACGGAGTATTAGAGACTCAGGGTATGGGAGATGTGTAAAGTGCTTACAAACATGTGGGTCTGTCAGATCCCCAGAACCGGCGGGTAGCAGGCATGTCTCTCAGGGAGCTCACTACTAGCCAGATAGTCTATCCAGAACAGTGAGCTCTAGGCTTATTCTAAAAAATAAGGTGGGGGGCTAGAGAGAAGCTCAGTGGAGCACTTTCTACTTTTGCAGAGGACTTGGGTCCATTTCCCAGCATCCATGTGGCAGCTCACAACTACCTATAATTCTAATTGCAGGGGACCCAATATCCAATTCTTGCAACTATGGGTACCAGACATACACATGCATTCTGGCAAAACACTCATTATACACAT
>NW_022196912.1:15452822-15473736 GCF_008632895.1 Mastomys coucha | reverse complement strand
ATCTGCCTGTGCACAGGTGCCAAGTGCATGTTCACACACACACACACACACACACACACACACACACACACACCTACACAATGAAATGCTATAGCAGATCTTCACGTTGTTGGCAGAAAAGCATTTAGGAGGAGAGTTTGTCTCTGCATTCATACCTGTAGACTGTGTAACTGTCAGTACCACTTGACAGCTGCGTCTACAGTGACTGCGCTTCTGGAAGCAATACCCTTAAGCTGAGCAAGCACAAATAATAGCTGGAGGCTAGGGAGATGACTCAGCAGTTAAGAGCACTGGCTGCTCTACCAGAAGACCTGGGGCCGATTCCCAGCACCCACATGGCAGCTCACAACTGTGTAATTCCAGTTCCCGGGGATCTGATACCCTCACACAGACATAAACGCAGGCAGGACACCGATATGCATAAAATAAAAATGAATAAAGTTGCTTAAGCATTCCTTCTAGTCTATACACTGGCCTAAATTATTAATTATTTAATGTTTAGTCCAAGTAATAGGCCAAAACCGGACAACTGATTTTTTTTTTTGGTGTGTATGGTGTGTGTGTGTAATGGAAGTGAATGGCAGTTGCTTCAAGAACCTAACAATGACCTCTATAAACTTTATTAGGCATTCATAAGTACATTCACATAAAAATGAAACTAACCATATAAAACTTTACTGAAACCAGAAAATACAGTATACAATATTTTAACATTTTATAAAATGCAAAATCCTTACCTTATAATATTTTGATCCAGATTCATTTTGAAACAATGTTAGACATTTACTGTCAAGTCTCCAATAATGTCTCTTTCTCTATTAAAAACAGAAGTTAGAAAATGTGGTTCAGAAATGATTCCCTCCAAAATACTTACACTTTTCCTTTACTATCCATTCTTCTATTTTGAGTAGTTTAAATAATGAGGTTTAAAATTTCAAAATATCAAAGGAAATCTATTGATATGTATCACTCCCACCGTGACTTATATCCCATTTCTTACTATTACCCAAGTGAAATATGTTTAGGTGGTCCTTTCATACAAATTTATGTACATACACAGAAATATCTCTGCAGCATTCATCCACATGCATAGATTTATGTAATTTTCTTCTATGATAAATTTGTGGATGTTGTCAAAAAATAAACACAGAGCTGCTCCTCAAACACAGACAGGCCAGGGGTTCTCAGGCCCCAACCAGCCCTGTTCATCCACTTCCTTCGTACCTACAGTAAGGGCTTTCTGGATGCAAAGCCCCACATCCATACTTCTGCAGTTCCCCTAGCTCCAGGAGATGACAGGCCTGCGTTGCACTAGAGCTAGAGAGGTTTTTGTCATGGACAGCCACATAATTGGTCAATGTGTTGAGAATAAAAGACTCAGTGCTCAGTCTTAAATAGGGCACTGATATTTATCCCATCACCACCAGGGCTCAGGCAACAACACACAGGAGGCCAAAGAGCCAGATGGGGAGGGTGCTGTGAAATGCCATCTTCAGGGAATGAACTCGTATACTCCTAAGTAGCTGTGGTTACCTGCGGGATCCATACATGATCAAGCCAGACAAAATCCTGGCATGGGTGGAGCAGATGATCTTTGGGTCTCACTCCTTACTGAGGAGTCATTAACAGTGGGCAATTGCTGGGTGAGGGAGAATCATTCTTTTTCTTTTTAAGATGTGGCCACTGGTAGGTTTTCATCCTCCACTGGGTGGCCAAATACCCAGGTATTTATCTGTACTACTCACTAACTTAGTGGCTGTCACACACACACACACACACACACACACACACACACACACACACACACACGACATGAAGTTGAAAAGGTGATGTGCTGGGGGGACAGGGAGAAAAGTGGGGTACATATGATATTTCACTGTATATATATAAAATTCTCAAAAATAGAGAAAAAAATTTCAAAGATATAATAAGGCTGTCTTGGTAGAGTTAAATAAGACTTGACCTAATTTATAGTCTTATCTACTAGGGTTATACAGTCACAGGGGTAACTACTTAGACAGGTGGTTCTCAACCTTCCTAACATGTGACCCTTTACTACAATTCCTCAAGCTGTGGTGACCCCCCCAATCATAAAATTATTTAGTTGGTACTTTATAACTACTGTTATGAGTCATAAAGTAAATGTTTCTGATGACCTCAGGTGACCCCTGCGAAGGCCGACCTCTAGAAGGGGATGTGATCCACAGGTTGAGAAGCATTGACTTAGACCCTTTCTAAACTTTTTGATCTCTGATGTAGCAAAAACCAAATGAATAAACAACCTATTATATCAGTGCAAGTTGAAGTTGATATTTTTATTATAAATAAAACCACACTTTATGTATAAGCGTTATTTTATTCCTTTTTCTGTGATCTCTCGTTTCATATCAGTTTACTTTTTTATTGTGCTGTGATCTTTTATTATAAATTTGTTGGCTTTTTCACAAATTCTTGATTAGTTCTTATTTAAAGCATGAGTTGAAATACTTTTTCCAGTTTGTCATTTGTCTGGTTTTTGAGTTTGCCAAACCCAGAATTTCTTCCATGAGATTGGTTCATGGCTCTCCCCTTTCCAACACGGAGTCTTTATAAAATAACTTTTCTAATGTTTCTAACAGTGGGAGCACTGCTTTAAACATTTAAAACCATTTAAATATTTTGATTCATTTAGTTTTGTTACATGTGAAGTGTCATTTATGTTATGGTCATATTTTCCCCCAAATGGCTAATTGGTTATCCTAATAGTATTTATTGAGTTATTCATCATGAGACACACCACTAAACTCTCAGATGTGTTTATGTTCCTGTTGAAAGGACATGGATTATAAATGAAAAAATATACAGCTGTAATCTATACTGCTATCACCATGTAAAACTTTACTGAAACCAGCTAAATATATTAAACACTTCATGTGTTTTAAAATATTTTTATTCTTGGAGCATTTTATAGATGTATACAATGTTATTTTGATAATTTTATCCCCATTCCTCCCCAGATCTCATACTAGCCCCCAAATTTTGTGTCCCTCTTTAAAGAATAACCCAGGGTCCAGTTGGTGCCGCCCACAAATTCCTGGGATGGGGCCATCTGAGTGTGGTTTGCCTGGCAGGAGCCTTATCCTTAGAGAAGATCAACGTTCCCTCCTCCAGAAGCCCTCAGCTAGGACCACAGCTTCTGAGCCCTTCCCACTGTCACGGTGATGCCACAGCTGCTGAGTTCATGACAAGAAGTCTTGTCATGTCCACAAACCAGTTTCCCTGTGGTCCTCCTCGACTCTGCCTCTCACAGTCTTTCTGCCCCTCTTTCACAATGGTCCCTGAGCCTTGCAGGAGAGGAGGTAAAATATGGCGGTGCTGTCTCATTTGGGGCTGAGTAACTCCATAGGAGTTACTCTCTGTGCTTTGACCAGATGTGAGTTTTTCTGTCAACTGCCGCCCTCTCCACAAAGGAACTCTTCTGAGGAGATGGAGATCTAAATACTGCCACAATCACATTATTCTAGAAAGGCTTACTAAAACATATTCAGCAAATTTTAATAGCTATTGATTTACTGATTGCTACTATATGCCAAATACTGCCCTAAGTTCTTCTCATATATATTAGCTCATTTGGATGTATGAGAAAGTTACTACCACTATGCAGACTGTATAGACAAAGAAAAGTCAGTAATTGTACCATGTCTACAGTTTTGCTAACAGAATTGTGACAGGCTAGATCTGAAGCCAGTGGTCTCAGCTACTCCACTCTGCTGAGTCTTCTTCTACTGTCCTACTGTAACTTTACACCATCTCCTCTTCCCTAAACTGATCCACGAGAATGGTCACATTTACACTCTTTATACACATTAAGACAATTGTTTCCTACCTTACTAAAAATGACTATTCATGTGCAATTTTAATTCTTTCCATCTTTAGCATAATCATATTTTGAGTCATTACTCTGGTGTTCCTTTTGAATCCTGACTGTCATTCTAGCATAGCTTTTACATACTGCTGTAGTGGATATCATGTCAGTACATATTTCATTCTTATCTTAACTTTCAAAGTGCATGCAGTAGAACCATCACCCAGCTTCCTAGCATATTCACACACATGTGGTACTGACCAGGTTGTCCCTGCTGGTGTAATGGACCATCCACCCTTCCTTCACCACTGTGCTGCTCCTCCTCTTTGTGTGCTTGATGGACTGTACCACCCTCATCAGTGGGATATTATTGCTTGTGGATGGACTAGAAAATATTTAAAATTTATGATCAATATTTTCAATATCTAGTTAAAAAATCATACCTCACCAAGTTTCTAAAACATAACTGAGCTAATATTTTTCCAAGTATTATAAGAAGACAATGATTTAAAAAGTAAACAAATGAGCTCTATTACACTAATACATAGTGAACTTATGAAGCTACTATAATACTGTAACTAATTATGTTTGTCATGATCTTTCTGGAAGGACAAGGCCACACGAGAGAGGATGGAGAGGGGACAGGGAGATGATGGATAGAGCAGAAGGAATCTTCCAGCCAGATGGTCTGGAGCCTGCGAGGTCATATGGGTTTGCTGTTGAGGGATTTTCTTGCCCTAGGCAGAAAAATAAATTCATAAGGCAAAACACGTTTACTCAACTTCACAAGGCTCAAATTTCAAAATCAGCTGATCATATTAGAGAAAAATACCATTAAGGGAAATTACTTATAGGTATTAAGAAAATTAAATAGTCTATACAGAGAAATCCTGTCTTGAAAAAACAAAAACAAAAACCCCAAAAAAAAAAAGAAAGAAAGAAAGAAAGAAAATTAAACAGTGTAATAAATAAAATCAGGTTATAACCAGCTGGAGAAAACATTCAGGTATATGTGTATGCAGGAATCAGAGGAATATATTCTTCACTGCTGGATTACCACCTGGTAACCTGTATGTGTGAAGAAACAGGCTGCTTCAATTGTTTAATATGGGCACCTTTAGGTAGTTGCTCTGTAGTGAGATATTTTATCCATACTTTCTTTAAACAAAGCCCTCTTCTTTTTAAAAAATTACTTTAAGAAATTAGAGTCTCTTGTCTTGCTTTCTTGAGTTGATAGCAAATGTAATAGAATTTATTTCAGAAATCCTGTGGTGTATGCAATAATTAACCATGATTTAATTAGATTTTAAATAACATTTAAGATTATATTTAAAGAAAGGCCACTTTTCCTAAATGGAGACCCTGGCCGGCCTTAGCCTTTGGCAGCAGCAGAATGTATTACCTGATTGTCTTAACAGTCTCCTCATCTCGCTCCACATCGAGATCAGTCGGGTCGAGGAAGAACATTTTGTCTTCAGGAGGGGATGGCTCCTCTGAGTCATCCAAGCCCCTACTGCTCTCACTGTTCACATCATTACTGTCAATATCCATTGGCATGTCTGTATCAGTTCCCAGACTGGAAGGTTCTAGGAAAGTTTTAAAAGAGTTGCAGCTTAACAGTAATAGAATATTAATTTATCTAAGCAGACTGGTCTTAAAATTAACTAGAAAAAAGTTTCAAAACTTGAGAAAAATATCCTTGAGATTCAAGATGAGGGAGTCTTTATTTTGTTTCTTACTTTTTTGTATGTGCTGGGGATCAAATCCAGGGCCTTGCAAATTCTAGGCAAGTGCTCTACCACTGAGAAAGTATATGTAAAAAAAATTAGATAAGGGAGTTGTATTCAGAATATTTAAAGAAATTCCACAATTCAATAATAAAAGACAAAACATTTACTGAAATACTGATGGGCTGTAAACTCATGCAGTGGCTTTGGAAGTCGGGTAGGTCTTCAAAATGGTAAGTATAGAGTTATCAAGTCAGCCAACCTTCTACTATACCAGGTATCTACCCAAGTGAAATGAAACCATATGTCCACAGAGAAGTAATATTAAAATGTGCATAGCAACATTATTCCTAACAACTCCAGAGGCAGGTACATCACAAAAATCTACTAGCTGGTGACTGCATAAATAAAATGCACTTATTTCTCTGAGAGCCATATCATTTGTCCATAAGGAGAACTAAATACTGGCAAAGGCTACAATCTGTATGAGCTCTGAAAATACTGTGTTAAGTAAAAGGAAACAGCCGCCAGCCTTCACGTTGATTGTACAACTGTATTTATGTTCAATGTCTAAAATAGACAGACATAAAAATAGAAAGTTGTCTACTGGTTGCCAGAGGCTAGTAAAGTGGGAATAGGATGGGAATATGAAGTATATGATTTTGGGGAGAATGAAAGTCCCTAACATTAGACAGAGCAATGGCCACATAACTTTGTGAATGTAAGTAGGTAAATTGTAAAACAAGCAAACTATATCTCAACAAAGATATACCATCAAGTTAAAATATACCATCAAGTTATTATGACCTCTATAAATGAAGAAAGGCTTAGTATATCAAATTATCACAAAAATAAAGCATGTGAAGAAGGCAATGTGGTGGGGGTGGAGTGGGTACATAAATAACCAGCAAACACTTGGAAGGAATCCAAACTCATAAGTAACCAGAAAACTGTACATTAAAATGAATATATAGTACCTCATATCCATTTATTGAAAGGCAGGAAAGCGCAAAAATACAAATGTGCAAACTATAAAGCTAGAGGAGACCTTAGGCATATGGAAAAACTGATCATACTCTACCGATAATGTTAACTATCTTTTATCCAAAATCTGTCTATTAATCTCCCTTCTGAGCTAATGGTATTCAGAACTGGGACCTCTGGAAGCGATCGGGCTCTGAAGGCTCTGCTCCTTACGATTTGTATTATTCCCCCAGAGAACATATTCACACATTTTAGCATGCCCCCATGCACCTACGTGGGGTCTTCTGACTGTCACTAGACTCAGAGGCTGCTGGCATCCGGGACTTCTCAGCCTTCAGAACCATGGGGAAACTTCTGTTGTTTATAAACTGCCCCAGCTACGGTACTTAACATCAGTCTAAACAGACCCATGACAGCCAACAACCGTGAAAAACAGACAGAAAATGGTAATTAAATTCTCAAGGAGTTAAATTTTCAATCATTATCCTATTCCTAAAAAACTACTTGCATTTACTTTTATCGGTCATATAAACTGTTAAAGGAAAACTATGCTGGAAGCTTATAGCATGTGCTATTTACTCTTTCCTTCCAAAAATAAGTCATAACTTCACTAGCAATATTATCTTTAGGAAGAGAGTGATAGATTATTTGAGAGAAAAAGATGGACTAATGAGCCAGACACGGGTTCAAATTCTAGCTCGGTGACTTCTTGGCCCTAATTCTCAGGCAAATTATTTAATGTATTTGTATCTTATATATTTATCAGAATCACTTCAGAGTGTTAGTCTTACATTTAAAAGTCAATAAATAAAGCATAAAGATGACAGCCAGACTTTAGAAGTAACCTGGAAGTCTATGATATGCAGCACCACTGCATCCTGGAGGCCAGAGTAGCAAGAAGGTTAAAGGAAACATGGAAGGCGTTAACTACTCATGTGTTATGTCACCGATCCCTGTATTCTGCTTAGTTATTGTCAGAAGACAATCTTAAAGCCAGTAAATAAAATATGCAAACTACCTTACCAGAGTTATGACCTTTTCTGATCTTTTATAAAAGTTAAAAATATACAAATGATTTTACCTCCATTGAAGGTGACCTCGCCAAGGCAGTCTCTTGGTACTTTAGATGCGCAGCGTTTATGGCAGTTGAATTTGCAATCTAAAATAGAAATATTCAGCTTATAATTTAAACAGGTAAAATCAGATATGATTACACTTCCTTTAAATCACTCAAAAACAGTGTTTTGCTCTAAGAACTCAAGTCTTAGGCAATGGCCTTGTTTCAACTTCTGATGGCACTTCCTAGTCTCCCAACCTTTCAGTCACTTCATCCATTCAGGGATAGATAGGCTTCTTTGTCTGTGTAGCGAAGCTAATGCCGTTTGTATGACACACAGATGCTGCTAGTGCGTGTCTCCTCCTCTCACTTCATACATAATCTAATGTGCACAGACTTCTACTTACCAATATGTGGTCTTATACTTAATTAATTTAAATGAGAAATAGTACCATGATTCCTCATATAGTTGTTCTGACTGTTTCTTTTTAAAAGTATAGAACAATGAAGATAAACTTTGGCACTTTGTGTGTGTGTGTATACACACATAGATAAACATGTATACGTATGTGGATATACATGTATATATATATATTTTCCCCTTTTCTTTTTTAACCTAACTACAAGAACAACTTTTATAGTAAAATGCTACTAGCTATTAGCATTTACTTAGATATTTTAAACTTGTATTTCCTATAAAAGACACACATGAATTCTACCAGGAGCATAAGCAATCCTACCTTTACACTGCATTCCTTGGCGAAAGAGGCCTTTCAGCAGCCGCTTGCAGTACTGGCATATTGTTGGACGGCCGTAAGAGTGGACAGCAAACGTGTGTGGAACTTTGACCCTGCACATTACCATCTTTTCCATCCAGATTGGACGACCACTCCAGGACGGGATTCTCTTACTGGGCTCTTGGTGAGTATGTGACTAAAACAAGTAATTTCTGTCAGTATAGGTTAATCTTAAAAACAAAGTATTGGGAGCAAAACTTAAGCACCAGTTATTTATCTCGAATGCTAAAGTCAACATTTAAACTGTGGACCTAAGCATCTTCCTTTGGACTTAATTTACCAACATTTGTGTGAGGGAAGTACAGACTTTTGAGGAATTTGAGTAATTCCTAACACAAGTATGAAGAAAGGAGAATCATTTCAGAGAGTAGGGAAACCATTAACAGATCTCAGTTTTTTAACACCTTTGAAAAGGGTAATAGCAGTACATCTACATAGTAGAATACCACTCAGCTATTAAAAACAAGGACATCATGAATTTCACAGGCAAATTATGGAACTAGAAAATATCATTTTGAGTGAGGTAATCCAGATCCAAAAGGACATGCACTGTATGTACTCACTGATAAGAAGATATTAACCATAAAGTACAGGATAATCAGCTATAATCAATAGACCCAAAGAAGCCAAATAACACGGATGGCCCAAGGGAGGATGGCTGAATCGTTCTCAGAAGGGGAAACAAAATAGATTTTAGAGGGAACTGGGTGGAAGAGGGGATGGAGAGGGGAGTGAGGCAGGGGGGCATCATATGTTGGGAGAGCAGGGGAGAGACAAGAGAGATTGGTGGCAGTACGGGGAGAGCAATCTCTAGGATGTGTCAGAGACCTGAGATGGGAAGAGGTCCAGAGGGCCTATGGGGTGACTCTAGCTGAGGCTCCTAGCAGTGGGGCATATGGATCCTGAAGTGGCCACTTCCTGTAGCTAGGTAGGACTCCCAGTGGAAGGAAAAGGACAGCAATCCATTACAAAACCTTCAAAATGTGCACTGCCTACAAGATATGTAGGGAGAGAAAGAGAGTGCAGAGACTGAGAGAATGACCAACCAATGACTGCCCCAAATTGAGACCCATCTGTGGGCAAAAAACAATCCCTGACAATATTATTAACAATATTATGCCTGCAGGCAACCTAGCATAACTGTCCTCTGAGAGGCCCCACCCAGCAGTCAATGAAGAGACTCACACCTAACATTAGATGGAGCTTGGGGGAATCTTACGGAAGGGTTGGGAGAAAGATTGAGGGACCAGAAGAGGATAGGGACTCCATATTAAGATCAACAGAGTCAACTAATCTCGACCCTTGAGGGCTTCTAGGATATGAATCACCAACTAAAGAGCAAGCACAGGCTGGACCTATGCCCCCTGAACGTATGTAGAAGATGAGCAGCTTGGTCTTCATGCGGATCTCCCAACAACTGGAGCAGGGGTTGTCCCTAAGTCTGCTGCCTGTGGATCCCACACCCCTAAATAGGCAGCCTTGTCAGTGATAGGGGGCTGGTGGTATTTGACACCCAGAGGAGGGCTTCTTCTTCTCAAAGGAGAAGGGGAAGGGGCATCAGGGGAGGAGTTTTGTGATGGGGTCCTGGGAAGAGAGGAAGGGCTGATATTGGGTTGAAAATGAATAAATAAATTTAATAATAATTTTGTGGCAATGCAGGCCCCAGACTACTGCTTAGAATTACTCATTTGACTTAATAGTGGGCAATTCACATGGTAGTTTAGCCATTTGGCTTCTTTCTCTACATTTTCAAAGAGATATTTTCCCCTCTAAGTGAAGCTAAAAAATTAAATAAAGAACAATTAAAAATATTTGTGTACCTTAAGAGGTAAGTGGATTTTTGTAACTACAGCTCTCTCTAAACAAAGGGAATAATCAAACTAAATTATAGGCCAGTTCAGCGCAGCTCATTCTATTCACTGGATATACACCCAGTGATTACTATATGCTAAGTGCTCTATTATATATCTGGAAGACGATCTAAACATAGTGTGTTTTGAGGCACAAAGGTTGGACACCTCCCCAGATGACTGAAGGGATTATACTCCAGTCCTTGTCTTCACTGTTGGAGGTGGCACCCCGAGTTTGTTCTCAATGTGTCAGTCTACTCTGCATTTCCTGCTCCTCCATTTACTATTATTTGGTCTGTCTCAAGTTCAAATTATACAAGGCACAGTAAAACTGATTTACTTGTGTCATTCAATGGAGAGGATACCCCTGTAAGGAAGGTTTTTATTTACCAGTAGCTGGTTAGTACCTTTGTTCATGTCCTGCTGGTATCAGGGCATTAGGGACATAGTATAGAGCATGTGTACTAGGTACAATTGTTGGTCTGTGGTGGTAGCAGTTACGGAGTTATTTAAATCCATCCACATCTAAATATGAAAGTGGACTCAGATTAAAGTGAGTGGCTAGGTTTTCTACACCAAGTCCCTGAAATTAACATTTTTTTCCTACCTCCATGTGCCCTGACCCATCCATCAATCAGTATGACCCCTCAGTCACAGTGACTGCCTGTCAGTGATGTTGGCAGGAGAGGTATGGCAGACTCAATGAGTAGCAGAAGGGAGGATGTCAGTAGATTCAGCCAGAGAACTTGGTTAAAATAGGGCCACTGACATCAACACAACAAGAACTGAGTGAAAATTCTGGCCTTGTTTTAAAGTCCTCTATTTGCAAATCAGCACTAGCTTAATTGTTTTTCCATATAATGTGTGGCCAGAAATTTTCTAAAAGTAACTTATTTCCAATTAGCTTAGTTGTAAGCTAATTAACTCCTCACAAAACTTTGCAACATCATTGCCAATTATCAGACACACACACACATACACTCTTTCTGAAGGAAATAAAAGCATTAAAAAACCATCAACTCTGCACATTTAATCAGAACTGGAGAATCTGTGAGACAAGTCCCTCCACTTTTGTGTACTGGCTCAGACCTGACGCTTTTTTTCTAGTGTCATTCTGTCCTGTTATGGTCCCTCAGAAATATACTGAGAGGAATACTCAACCAGTCCACCTTCAAATAGTCAGTACTAAGTTGTGGATCTTTAAATCTTATTGCTTTCATTCTAACCAAATTCAATAAAAATTCTGTTCTTTTTCTTCTTTACACTGTCTTTTATGATCATGATAGAGATAGCTTTGTACGCATAGACACAGGCAATCTCAGAGTTATGTTAATAGGTTTTGCTCCCAATATAACTGTTTCTAAGCTTATTTCCTTATTCAGTGAGGCTTTTTATCTTGGCATGCATGCATTCATCTGTCTGTCTGTCTGTCTACCTCTGTCTGCCTGTCCACCCATTTTTGGAAGCTTATTCCTCATTTCCCCTAAGAAAACTGGGATGATAGTGTGCCTCTGATGATTGTAATATAGGCCTCTGAGAAACAATCTGCACACGAGGAGGCTGAAGAGCCTCTTCACTACCCCTTGGCTCAGCTTCAGGGTTCCTTGCACCTTTTAACTGCTCTCTCTTACCCTCCATCAACAGAGGTTGGTCTTTTTCTACTGGAGAAACTTCATGCAGGATACACACGTGGGGAAGGAAGAAGGAGTACATACTTGCTCATGAGCCAGATCAGCTAGATCAACACTGGTGATAAACAAGGTGACAAATAGAGCCAGGTCATCCTCATACTCAGAATGGTAATTCTATTTTTTAGTATACTAAGTATCATAAATACTCTAGTGATGATTTAAAGTATTCAAATAGGTTACATGCAAATATCCTGCCAATTTCTATAAAGGAGTTGAACTGTAATGGATTTCACTATCTGCTGAAGGTCTTAGAACCAATACCCTGTGAATACTACAGGATGCAGCACTTTCCCCTTTCCTCTGCCTTTCTGCCTTCCCCAAGCCAGTAACAATCAACTGTGGGTAGCTGCCAACAGAGCATCATTTGTGGGGCTCTTAAAGCAATATACTTCTTATTCCCTGATAGGTTCCCTCTGTGGTTCAGTGGTGTGGTTCACACCAATGTTCTACTACCAATCTTCTCCCAAGGGCTTCCCTATGTCTGTCTATACACAGCTTCTCCTTCTCAGCCTCTATACACACATTCCTTTTTTACTCTCTCCCTTGGATGTTTGCTGTGTTAAGCAGGGTCTCACTGGCCTAGAACTCATGATCCTTGCTTGAATACTGGCATTGCCTTTCTTTTTCTACTTCAAAAATCTCTTTCAGTGGCTAAGTGGTATACAAACAGGAGAATTTTTAGAAGAGGATTACATAAATTTTTACTTGGATATCTCAATTTGTAAAGATTTTATTAAATAGACAACAGCTCAAAGCTTTGCACTGTACTAATGTATAGAAGTCCTGATAGCAGTAATATATGAAAGATAGAGGTTTTAAAACCAACTAATGGCAAGATCACAATTTACAGATATAAGCCATTTCAAGAACTACTAAGCACATAAATCTTCAATAAAGTACTGCATTTATCACTGGAAAGAATAATACACTTGGGGAAAAATAACTAATTTAAAAATAATAAGTTCTGAATTTAATTTGAGTGTTTCTTATTAATCTGCCCTATAACTCTGGAAAGCCATTTAACCCCTGTCTCCAGAGTCATGTAAATAACAGGTTTAGTGATCTGCCTGATTCTCATTCTGAGAACCAGCATGATCATTCACTCACTTATATCAACTAAGTACCAAGTACTATGCTAAGTAAAGTGAGTCACAGACTGAATTTTACAGAGAATTTCTCTACGTTCATAAACCTTTTTATACTGTCTTTTATGATCATGATAGAAATAGCCTTATACATGCAGACAAGGGCAATCTCAGAGTTAAATTTATGGGTTTGCTTCCAATATTCCTGTTTTCAAGCTTAATTCCTTACTCAGTAGAGCTTTATATCTTGGTTTTTATTTATCTATTTATTTATTTTTAGAAATTTATTCTTCATTTCCTATAATCTAGTACACAAACACTAGGTAGAATGTTAGACTCACAAACAAGGTTTCAAAAGTGTGATGGCATTCAAAAAAATAGGCTACACTGTAGGTCTAGGTAAGTGCTACCTCAGACTCAGAACTCTGGAGGTGGACCCCAGCAAAGCATGTTTTATGAACTCGGTAAAAGTTTAAGAGGCATTCAAGCACTGGCTTCAAGCACTTTCCAGCGGCGAACTGTGGCCTGTGTGCCACAGACCTTCAATGATGAGAAATACTGAGAGGGAAAGACATGCTGTGAATGTGGATGGCGCCACTGAACAGGCTATAAGTGCCAATGCAACGAAGAACAGAAGGGTGCCCATTTCGCATACTGTGCTAATCTTGGACAGACTGGTACCAGCAACTCTCCAGTGCACTTCCAGTCAGCGGTCCCTCATATTCTGAGGCTTCAAGTTTCTAAGTAGCTATTAGTTTTTCCTGCTTTGCAGTCTATAGATGATCTTTTTGGGACTACTGAGAATCTGATCATATAAGCCAATATAATAAATTCTGTCATTTAAAACACACATACACACATATGCACACACACATACACACATACGCGCACACACACACATACACACATACGCACACATACACACACATACATACACACACACACATACACACATACACACATACGCACACAGACACATACACACATACGCGTACACACACACACACACATACACACACACACATACGCACACACACACATACACACATACGCGCACACACACATACACACATACGCGCACACACACATACACACATACGCACACATACGCACACATACATACACACACACACATACACACATATGCGCACACACACACGTACACACATACGCGCACACACACACACACACATACGCGCACACACACATACACACATACGCGTACATACACACACACACACACACACACACACACACACACACACAGTATAGGTTTTGCTCCTCTGGAGATCTCTAACATAGTTCTCTAATGCAGAGAAACATAATTGGAGTTGTGTGTTAGAAAACTTGGCTTTATGATTACATGTAAGATTAGGTGAAGTCTGGATGCTGGGTGCCAGGATAATGAAAGGAGGCTCACACAGTGATCAATACAATAATGCAATCCCAAGGGGCACACAATACAATCTACTGCTATTGGTAAGCCTTGTCATCATGATTACATTTAACGTGCCTTAAGTGTAGAAACAGTACTGTACTCCGGTATCGCCTGTCCCAGAGTACCTTGTAAAAGCACTAGGAATAACTAGTAAAATGCCTTCTACGACCGAGAATACACATACCTCTTCACTGAGAAGGGGCACACATTCAGGCTGCAGGGGTCTTGGAACTGAGAGACCAGGTCCTGGCAGAGATACATTTGACAGACGTCTCTTTCTTACTCCACTGCAGTTATTTGGAATCTTGAAGGCACATCGTTTATGATAATTTAATCCACAGCCTAAATTTATTTTAAGAGTAAAATATAAAAGTTTTGAATCTAACTATTTGAAATGTGACACATAAAACCCAGTACTTCTTTATTTTTACCAGCAACAATACTAACCTTAATTAAGAACTAAGATAACAGATGATGTGGAGCATAAAAAATTCAAGAACAGGAAAAGTGCATACAAAAGTTTTATTTAGAAAAGTTAATTTATTTAGAGTATTGAATCTTAACTTATGATAGCTAGTATAACCACCTGGAAACTGATCAGAAACATAAATTACTAGACTCATCCCTAAATCTACAGACTCAGAACTCTGGAGGTGGAGCCCAGCAAAGTATGTTTTATGAACTTGGCAAAAGTTTAAGAGCCACTACTGGCTTCAAGCACTTTCCAGTGGCAAACTGTGGCCTGTGTGCCACAGACCTTCTTCAATGATGAGAAAATTATATGAAACTCAAATTTCAATGTTCATAAATATAAAATAATAACAAATAATAATTTAGAGTATTAGTATTATGTAATTATAATACACATAATTATATAACACAAAAGTTGGATATGTGTCATGTATGTGCAGGTATTTCTATATGAATATGGAGACTAGAGATGAGCCTCAACTCTTATTACTTAGGAGACACCCATCTTGTTTTGGGGATAGGCTCTCACTGGGGCCTGGAATTGTAAGAAAACCCTAGGGATTCCCTTGTCTCCTAACTTCCCAAATACACGTCACCACACCCAACTTTCTACAAGGGTCCTGGGAACTTAACTGTAGTTCTCATGCTTGTGTGGCAAGCACTTTACCAACTAAGACATCTCCCTTACTTTATAAATATGTCTTACTGCAACACCAGCTGCTGTTTATTTATATATTATCTACAGTTAATTGTTGGGTTTTTAACATTTTTAAAATTTTTCTGTATATGAATGTTTTGTCTTTATGTATGTATATGTAGCACATTCATGCCTGGTGCCCTTGGGCATGAGAGTCTCAGGAATTAAGAGTTACACACAGCAGGTCCTCTGAAAGAGCAGTGTTCTCAGCTGATGAGCCACCTCTCTGGTTCCTATGGTTAGTTCTATCCTACAACAGCAGAGTTAGACACAATAGAAGCCATAGCCTAAAGCCTTAATATAGGATTTTCCTGCTGGTACTTTACAAAAAAGTTGACTGACCCTCCACTGCTTCTTAATTAGACTGATGTTTGATGAATTGCTATGCCCTAGCATATTCTAACTTAAAGCAACTTGCCAAATTTACCACTGTACAGAAGAAACTAAAAATACATTAAAACTCTATAATAATAAGTGGCTAATAGTTATTAAGCCAGTGTTTTGTGTCAAATATTTTATTCGCATTACCTTATTTAACCATTTATGAACTGGTAGAGCA
The DNA here is from genome assembly GCF_008632895.1 of Mastomys coucha. NCBI lineage: Eukaryota > Metazoa > Chordata > Mammalia > Rodentia > Muridae > Mastomys > Mastomys coucha. Next base: position 15,457,536 of record NW_022196912.1, on the reverse strand, counting down.
GAGAGTACTTTTCACAGAGAAAGCAGTCTCCAGAGAGGCCGATCAAGTTGCCTATGCAAAAGAACCAGTAGGTGGAGGCAAAGGGAAGACCAGAGTCCTCATCTCTGCAATTCTAAATCCTTTTCCCTGACACCAATTATGATTTTTGCCTTTCATTGATAATTCAAAAATGCAAATGTAAAATCTTCTTTCAACTTAATATACAAATTTAAAAGCACTTGCCTTCACATTTTAATCCTTGACGTACCAGTCCCCAGAGCATTTCACCACAGTAATCACAGAAAGTAGGTGCTTTGTAAGAGTGTACATAGAGAGCGTGAGGGCGGATCTGGAAGTCTTCTACTGTGGCCAAAGCTTTAAAAAAAAAAAAAGTAAAAACAAAAGTATTAAACTATACTTAATAATTGCAAATTAGTTAGGGATGTCACCATATCCATTTATATGAAAATATAAGCTAACCTCTCTGAAAGTTTCATCTGACTACAAAATAAATTAATTTTAGCATTTAAAACTGTGATCTAAAATGTTGAATTAAAAAAATCATTTATTTATTGTGTGTCACATGTTTAGGGAGGAGCAAGTGCCCTGGCAAGTATAGAGATCAGAGGTCAACCTGTAGGCATGAGTTCTTTCCTCCTACCAAGTGAGTCCCAGGGATTAAAATCAGAGGCCTTTATCTGCTGAGCCATCCTTCTGGTCCAATACTGTGATTTTTAAAAAACAGTTCTTTTAGAAGTCCAGCAGCTTTAAATGAGTTATGTTCTGAATAAGCCAAGTTGGACATCTGCAGGCTAGGAATTCCAAAAGTACTGTCTCATAACAAGATGGCAAATAGCTATTACATCTTCTTTAACCTCTTAAAAACTGTTTAGCTTAGGATACACTAAGCAAGGAAACACTGAAGTAAAATGTAAAAATAAAAGTGCTATGGCACTTAACTTCATTGTTACAGTGTTTCTGTAAAACTAGACATGGAGTCCACAGATGCCCAGGGCTCCTTTTTTCTCCATGAGCAATGGAGCAGTAGATCAAACCCTGCTCTCTCACTTCACTCGAAAGCCACTAGTTATGTGCCTGAAAGAATGAATGTGATCATGACCATAGAGGAGACCAGCACATAAATCTCCTGTGAGTGAAGAGGGAAGACAGGGGGCTATGGTGTAGGCTGATCAATGCTGCGGGGCCAGGGAAGATGGGAGAATCAGAAACACAGATGAGAGCTGTTAGGACAGTAACAGCCACATGGCCAGAGAGGATGTCAAGAATAGGCTAAAAGATGGCTGCAGGAGAGTAAAGCGGCCAGGCTGCGGGCGTCTGCTGACCACCTGCTTTCTCTGCCCCTCATACTACTCACTGACCGTCCTGTCCACTTGATATTGGGTAAGTGGGAATGGTGGGAACTAGGAAACAGGAATGGCAAGAAGGGGCAAGGCGAGACTAAAAACGGGAAATGTCCACTGGGAACAGGAAGGGAAGAGATGATTTTTAAGTAACATGTTACCAGCTACCATTTTCTCTTCCAAGTTTTTAATATTTCCTCTCTTTATCTAGATTCTCTTTTTGGAACCTCAGTCTACTTTTCCATGCTTTTAACAGAAATGGGAAAAGAAATAACTGCAATCTTCCTTTATGTTTTTGACTTGTAGAAAAAGAACTTTTCAGTTTAACTAGCAATCTCTTAGCTTCAAAACACTTAAGTAATTGAGTTTGATGCTATAACTTTCCTGAAAGGTGAAAAGCATGCAGAAACCATGACTCCACAGAAGCAAGCAATTACACAGTGCCAAAGCCACGTGCAGCAGAACACTATGGGAGAAGAGAAAGGGGGAAGGGACCATTTGCTCACCTGACAGGACAACTTCTACCAGATCCCCTTCATGTATTTCATCGGCTGAGGTAATCAGCTGCAAAATGTTTTCTGAGTTCATGTTGTGGCGAAAGAGAAGAATTTTATCATACATGCCAAAGAATCCACACTCTGGAAACTGAAGAAAAACAGCCCTGCATCAATATTCCATAGTTTCCTGCTGTTACAAATATTCTATAAAAGAATTTTGAAGTGTGCTGGCATAGCGCTAGTTACTAACAACTCCTTTAATATTTAAAAGTTGAACCTTGTACTCAAACATCCTGGTTAATTTTAAAGCTCAAAACCAGAAAAGTAAATTTGCAAATAAATAATCATTACCTTAAAACACATGTGTCTTACAAATTTCAGAGTTCTAATTGCTATAAGAGAACATCATCTTCTACGGGTTCTGTTTTTATCCTCACAGGCAAGCAGTTGTTTCCATTCATTAGAGCTACACTGCTCAATACATGATGGCTGCTGTTATTCTTTGGATGCGATGTGTAAGATGTCCATGTGTTAATGTCCTAGGCGGTTCTGGAGCCCTTATGTGCCATGAGTATGTGGGGTCTGGGGACAGGGGAAGTCGTAAAGGAGGCTATGCACCTCTGGTGTCTTCTGGACTCTTTCCTACTCTCTGACGGAGGATGGACAGTTTTGCTCCTGCTATGGTGTGTTGTCCAATGCAATGGAGTCAACCAATTGTGGGCTGGAGCCTCTAACACTGAGCCAAATATTGTTCTCTATAAAACTGGTTGTCTTAAATATCTGCTGTGGCATAGATGTTCACCATAGTTATTTGAATCTGAAACAATTAAAATTAAATAAAATTTAAAACTTTATTTCCTTAGTCACACTAGCCACATGGCAAGTACCTGACTGCCACTGTAGCTGCAGCTACTATACTGAACAGCACAGAAATAGCCACCTGTGTCATCTCAGGGCTAGCTGAAGACCAAATACCAGTAGTCACAGAGTACTACCTTCAATTCAAGCACACATCTAGTTACAAATGCAGGGCTCAACAGTGCTGTAAACAGAGGCTTGAGGGTTTCTCCACATATGCATGCCCTAAATGGACTATTCTAATGCGTCTACATTTATAGTACTTAGGACATTCATATGTGGAACAAAATGTCAAGATGTCCAATATTTTGAAGGAAGTAGCTTAGAGTTAAAAGCTTTTGTTTCTTTAAGAAAGGGTCTCACAAAAAAGATATTGTAGGTATTGAAGGGGGGTCTCTGGGAGGAGTTGGGGTACAAAAGGGAAACAAGAATGGGATTTAATTCTATTTACTTAAAATATGTTTTTAAAACTGCATGGTATTGGGGCTGGAGAGATGGCTCTTCTGAAGGTCCTGAGTTCAAGTGCCAGAAACCACATGGTAGCTCACAACCATCCATAATGAGAGCTGATGCCCTCTTCTGAGGTGTCTGAAGACAGCTACAGTGTACTTACATATAATAAATAAATCTTAAAAAAAAGAAAGTTTAAAAAAAAAAAAAACAAAACTGCATGGTATTGGTACAGTGACAGGCAAGTAGATCAATGGAACAGAATTGAAGACCCAGAATTGAACCCACACAACTATGGTCACTTGATCTTTGACAAAGGAGCTAAAACCATCCAGTGGAAAAAAAGACAGCCTTTTCAACAGATGGTGCTGGCTTAACTGGCGGTCAGCATGTAGAAGAAGGCAAATTGATCCATTCTTATCTCCTTGTACAAAGCTTAAGCCCAAGTAGATCAAGGACCTCCACATAAAACCAGATATACTCAAACTAATAGAAAAGAGAGTAGGAAAGAGCCTCAAGCACATAGGCATAGGGGAAAATTTCCTGAACACAACACCAATAGCTTATGCTCTAAGATCAAGAATTGACAAATGGGACCTCATGAAGTTGCAAAACTTCTGTAAGGCAAAAGACACTGTCAATAGGACAAAACAGCAACCAACAGATTGGGAAAAGATCTTTACCAACCCTATATCTGATAGAGGGCTAATATCCAATGTATACAAAGAACTGAAGAAGTTTAGACTCCAGAGAAACAAATAACCCGATTAAAAAATGGGGTACAGAGCTAAACAAAGAATTCTCAACTGATGAACACCAAATGGCTGAGAAGCACCTAAAGAAATGTTCAACATCCTTAGTCATCAGGGAAATGCAAATCAAAACAACTCTGAGATTCCACCTCACACCAGTCAGAATGGCTAGGATAAAAGACTCAGGTGATAGCAGATGCTGGAGAGGTTGTGGAGAAAGAGGAATACTCTTTCATTGCTGGTAGGATTGTAAGCTGGTACAACCACTCTGGAAATCAGTATGGTGGTTCCTCTGGAAATTGGACATAGTTCTACCAGAGGACCCAGCTATACCACTCCTGAGCATATACCCAGAAGAAGCTCCAACATGTAATAAGGACACATGCTCCACTATGTTCATAGCAGCCTTATTTATAATAGCCAGAAACTGGAAACAAGCCAGATGTCCCTCAGCAGAGGAATGGATACAGAAAATGTGGTACATCTATACAATGGACTACTATTCAGCTATTAAAAACAATGAATTTATGAAATTCTTAGGGAAATGGATGGATCTGGAAAATAGCATCCTGAATGAGGTAACCCAATCACAAAAGAACACACATGGTATGCACTCTCTGATAAGTGGTTATTAGCACAGAAGTTCGGAATACAGGAAGAACAACCACAAACCACAAGAAACTTAAGAAGAAGGAAGACCAAAATGTGGACATTTCATTCCTTCTTAAAAGGGGGGACAAAATACCCACAGGAGTTGCAGAGCCTAACTATGGAGCAGAGACTGAAGGAAGGACAATCCAGCCTGATATAGCTGTCT
>NW_022196912.1:15444149-15452392 GCF_008632895.1 Mastomys coucha | reverse complement strand
TGTTAACAAATTCAGATAAATTGAAATCATGTAACTTTTCTCACCATAATGCAATAAAAGTTAAAAAAGAAAAGAAAAGAAAAAGAAAGGGTCTCAGCATGCAGTCCTGGATGGCTTAGAGCTTGCTACAGAGGTTGGGCACTCTTCTCCATTTCTGAGATTAAGGGCATATACCATCATACTTGATGAAATATTAGGAATTTTTAATATTTGCCTTACAAAATAATTCTATTTTACTAATGCCTTGGAACATGCTATTGTAGAAAATTCCTTGATTCTCAGAAGATAGCACCACAGTTGTTCTCTAGTAAACAGTATAGTATGTCACTGGCTTGTGCTCAATGATCTGACATGAATCAGTCACACCAAACTGTAAATGTGCTTATTGCAGGGATATTGTAGACAACATGGCTCACGTACTTCATATGGTGGTACTACTTAGTGAGGAATCGCAAAAGACATTTCTCTGCTTTCATAATGTAGTAACTTGATCGTGCAATTAAACATGTTTTCTTATTTACTCAGCCCACTGGGGAAAAAGCATGAAAAATTTATACCCCACTTTGGCAGTCTCAGATCTTATGGCAGATGCTTTAAATACAGTAACTAGCCTGATTCTCCTATTTTTTAAAATTGATTTAAGTTGTATTAGATTATGATGAGAAAACATACATAATTTCAGTAAATAGAATTACATCACGTTCTTCTTTCCCTTTTGGACCCCAACTCCTCCCAGAGACCCCCACTTCAATACCTGCAATACTTTTTGGTTGTTTTATTTGTCATACTCCTTAAAATTTATAAAATATTAGCTGTATATTTTAAAATAATACTTCACTACTAGTTTTTTTTTAAATGGACATAAATAAAGTCTTTTTGTTTGTTTGTTTGTTTTGTTTTTAGTAGAGTTTAAAATCTTGGCTCTTACTGTGGTATAAGCCCAAAATAAGAACATTTTTTTTAGACATTGGAGTTCATTGTAATAAGACTGTATTTCAATGACCTATGTGATGACCTTCACATCACCAAAGGATTTTACCCCTCCCTAGTAGCTAAGCTGAGAGTTGACAGTTCTGCTGCACCAAGAAATGAATTGTAGGCACAATTTTTGGATTCAGATTTCCTGCTATGGTCAAAGCTATTTGACTTGAGTGATTGTCTTCGTTCTCAGCCCACAGAGAACAGGTTACATTCATTTAAGAAATGTGGGTATTCACCAACTGTTTCAGTGAACAATGGTTCTGCTTGGAAGGTGGCACAGACATTAGGTGAGGGTAAGAATCTGGTTCATTGGCTGTGATGATTTTGAAAACAATCCATTTCAGAGAAAGAGTAACTTATAAAGTCCTCTTCTTCAAAATTGATATAACAGTTACAAACATCATGCAAAGCATTGAGTCTCACTCTTTGTTGTTCTCTTATAAGCCATCTTCCAAGTTAATTGCTTATATTTCTTTTGGCTGTATAAATAATTATGAACTATGTAAACTATTCTGAAAACCACAGTATAGTGTAAAAACATCAAATATACAATCCTACTAATAGAGAGGCTGAGATAGGAGAAGCATGGTTTCATGACCATTATGTGGTACCCAGAAAGACACTGTCATGTACAAACAAGCAGAAAGTGTATATGGATTGTACAATATTGGACCTATTTCTCTAATTACCAAATTAGAGAGACCAACAGATGATAGCCAACAAATTTCTAATTCCTCATACTTTTGAATTTGAATCAATTAGGATAAGTTGGTAATATTAATTTTCATATTAAGAGATATTAAGAAAAAGTAATTGTTACTTCCTGTTATTTTTGTAGTAAGAGGTGGAATTAGATTTGTGTGGATTTGTTGAAAGATTACTTTTTTGCTTTTTCTAGGGTGTAGTTTTGCTCCTTATGTTGATGTTTTCCATCTATTATCCTTTGTAGGGGTGGATTTGTGGAAAGATATTATGTAAATTTGGTTTTGCTTGGAATATCTTGGTTTCTCCATCTATGGTAATTGAGAGTTTTGCTAAGTATAGTAGCCTGGGCTGGCATTTGTGTTCTCTTAGGGTCTGTATGACATCTGCCCAGGATCTTGTAGCTTTCATAGTCTCTGGTAAGAAGTCTGGTGTAATTCTAATAGGCCTGCCTTTATAGGTTACTTGACCTTTTTCCCTTATTGCTTTTAATGTTCTTTCTTTGTTTAGTGCATTTGGTGTTTTGATTATTATGTGACAAGAGGAATTTCTTTTCTGGTCCAGTCTATTTGGAGTTCTGTAGGGTTCTTGTATGTTCATGGGCATTTCTTTCTTTAAGTTAGGGAAGTTTTCTTTTATAATTTTGTTGAAGATATTTACTGGCCCTTTAAGTTGGGAGTCTTCACTCTTTCTATACCTATTATCCTTAGGTTTGGTCTTTTCATTGTGTCCTGGATTTCCTGGATGTTCTGGGTTAGGACATTTTTGCTTTTTGCATTTTCTTTGATTGTTGTGTCAATGTTTTCTATGGTATCTTCTGCCATGAGAGTCTCTCTTCTAACTCTTGTATTCTGTTGGTGATGCTTGCATCTATGACTCCTGATCTCTTTCCTAGGCTTTCTATCTCCAGGATTTTCTATCTCTTTGTGATTTCTTTATTGTTTCTATTTCCAGTTTTTAGATCGATCTGGATGTTTTTGCTCATTTCCTTCAGCTGTTTGATTGCGTTTTCCTGTGTTACCGCCCAGCAGTAACAAGTAGAAATTGGACAGAGGAGCTGTTCTCTCCAGAAAGAGTAGTTGGTTAGCAATCTGGTCACTACCCTGACATAATCAGTCAAGACAAGTATCTACTTGTAGTAATTGAAAAAATTAACTGAAGCCACAAGTCAAAGAAGGAAAGCAACATTTAAGTAAGTGTACAGCCTAGAGAAGATATATACAATAGTGCAGTAGACATGCTATCTAGTGGATAAAGGAGCATGAACTAGGGATAGAGTGTGGACCAGTGTTTTTCTAGCACATGCACTGGCCAGTCCAAGCCTCAGTACCTATGATAAATGAATACATAAATAATACCCTAGCACTGGTAAAAGAAAGAGTGCATAAAGTATTACAAATAATTGTTTAAAATAAACACCTGTATGTCAAGAGGCTGAAAGATGTTGGTGATGATAGTCAAAATTCATCTCAAGATAAGTAAATATCTTCACAAAATTCTTACCTATAAATCTTACAAATCATTGAATGACTAGTACAGTGGTTTTCATCCTGTGGGTTGTAACTCTTTTACATGGGTTGCCTAAGACCATCGGAAAACACAGTTTACATTACAACTGATAACATGGATATTTACATTATTATTGGTAACAGTAGCAAAACTACAGGTATGAAGTAGCGCCCAAAATAATTTTACAGGTGAGGTCACTATAACACAAGGAACTGTATTAAAGGGTCGCAGCATTAGGAAGGTTGAGAACCACTGAATGAAGGGAAAGGTGTAACGACTGGCTGATGAAAAAAACCTGCTATTTATTAAAATATCATATATGTGTATTTGTTAAGATAGTTGGAAATTATCTGAAAGCAAAAACAGACTGATAAATAAGAAAAGATTAAATATTGCCCCTGAAGTTCAGGGAATCACTATGTGACCATAGTGATTTAAAAATACCACCAAGGTGTAGAGGCATGATTATATTAAAGATAAACATCTACAAAGAAACAGGAAATTAACTACAGGCACAGTTTTTAAAACATGTAAACAACATACCAAATAAACAGAAACAACCTGCTATGGAAATTAACGTACACATACTTGCTACTCATGAGTTTTAAAATTCAGATGTCAGGTTTCACAAGTAAGAATGTGACTAGACTCTGTTCACACATGACAACCATATTAAATTTTAAAGAAACTCACTTCCTCTCAATAACCCCAAGGCCCAGGGAACATCACGGAAGAGGGCCTAGAGAGACTGCAAGAGCAGAGGCGGGGTAGACTGGAATGCAACAACCTTCTGGATGTGACAGGACCTCTGTACCATGAATTCTCAGCAGCTTTGGCTGCCTGTACAAAACCTGCACAAGATCAAGCCAGCCAACATTCCAGCACAGAGCAGCAAAGACGGAACCGGCATCCCTAACCCAGAAGCTATGGACAAGCGATAGTTAGTGTTCAAGGGCATGGCGCCTAGTAGGGTTGCTCATGCTCAAGGGCTCAAGGCTCCACATCCAGGAGTATATGAGTAGCACAAAGGGACTCACGTAAATAAAAGAAAAACTGGACCCAACGTTGGGAGTGTAAGGAGGTGGGGATGGACCTGAAAGGAGTTAGGGGGAGGAATGAAGCTCAGTATGATAAAAATAAATTGCATGAAAGTCTCAAAGGATTAATAAAACATTAAAAATATAAACAAATGATGCTCAGGCTTTCTTCTCAAATGGATGCCTAAGTTTTAAAATTACTTTAAAATGTTATTCACTGGCTGGTGAGATGGCTCAGTGGTTAAGAGCACTGGCTGCTCTTCCAGAGGTCCTGAGTTCAATTCTCAGAAACCACATGGTAGGTCACAACCATCTGTAAGGGGATCCAATGCCCTTATTCTGGCCTGTGGATGTATTTGCAGCAGAGAACTCATACATTAAATAAAGTTATTCATTATGTTTATTAGTCTTTATTTCTAAAAAGTTTTAGATGTTCAAAAAGTTCAGACACCATTACACAGTGTTCCCATTTACCTAGTTTTCCCATTATTAACACTTTATAGTAGTATGGTACATTCATAGCAAATGTCATACTTTGTTTAGATTTCCTTAGCTTTTACCTAAAGCCCTTTCTCCTTGCCAGGAGAAAAGGCCAGGTACTAGTAGGCCTTTTTTAGATCTAACAGTTTCTCACACTTTGCAGTTTTGGGAGGATTTGACTGTGTTGCTCACTGGTTTTGAGTTTTATAGGATGCCTCACTAGTCAAACTGTCTGATGTTTATCTCATTTGACACTGGGCTTGGTGGTTTTGAGGAGGTAGGCTACACAAGTAAAGTGACATCCTTACTACATTCTAGCAAGACTGAGTGTGCCCAGATTTTTATGTTCTGGGGATGAAACTGAGGTCTTCAAACTCACATAGCAAGCAGTTTACTAAGCCATCACCCTAGGCCCTGAATTCAAATCTGTATAATCTTAACTATGGTTTTCTATCTGTAAAATAGAGCATACTTGGCAGTTACCATGAAAATTAAACAAATTACTGTAACATAAAGAACTTGAATTCCTAATGAGTTGGATGTGCCATGAACATTAGCCTTTACTGTTTCCAATAAACAACAGCCAGTGAGTAATCACATATTTTTATCTTTACTACTTCTGAAGTATATGTATGGAAATAATTTCTCAGAATATTTCCTAAGCCAAAGTATACATATATATGAAACTTTTAGATACTGGCCAATTGGTCTTCACAAAGGTAAAATATTAAGTTTGTGGGGCAGGGGAGATGGCTCAGTGCTTGTCCCACAGGCAGGGAAAGGACCAGAGTTCAAATCCTAGAACCCATGTAAACGCAGGTGTGTCTGATGGCCTTCTACAATTGGAAGGTGAGATGGGGAGTCCCCAGAGCAAGTTGATTAACAAGACTAGTCACATCAGTGAGCTTGCGTCTGACATGAGAGGCCCTGCCTTGATGAAAAAAAGCACAAGAGTAACTGAGGATGACTTTGACATCATCAACCTTATACATGCATGTGTATACATGTGCACCACATTTGCACACACTTGGGCCCAAACATGCAAAAGTCATGCAAATATAATACACATGAAAATGGAATAAGAAAAGGTTTTTTTTTTTTTTTGTCACATGCTATTTTATAAGTGCACTATCAAATCTGTTGCTCTCATATGAAAAGTGGTACTTCAACTTCAAAAGTGGTAGTTTCAACTTGTACACCATCCTTTTTACATATGTGAGTGGTGTGTATCTGTATTCATGTTCTATGGACATGTGCATTATTTGAGGAATGAGGCAGGCTCCAGCAAATCTAGCCAGCTTGTCCCAGGATTCCCTGTCATGTCTTACTTTTGTGTAGATTTTGGGCATCTCAACTCTGGTCCTCATCATATGGGGAGAGAGCTTTATCTAAGGAGTCACTTCCCTTTCCTGACTTGTATATGTCCATTACACAAGGCTGACCATCTTTCATATGCTTAAGATATGTTATGAGAGTTCATTATTTATATTTTTTTGCCTATTTTAAATAGTTCACTGATCCTCAAAACTCCAAATTCAACTATTCCTCAGAATTATTTTTTCGTCTTCCAGAATGATTCTCAGTACATAGGGCCTATGTGAAAGTCATGGGCAAGCCAAGCACAGAGGTACACAGGTAATCCCTGCTTCTAGAGCTGGAGGCAGAGGAACCAAAGCTCAAGGTCACCCTTGGAAAAACAGGGATTTGGAGGCTGGCCGAGACCACATGAGGAAAAAAAGGCATGAAACAAACATTAAAAGCCACAAACAAAAGCACTTTATATTTCAAAATCTATCAAAAAATAACCTGCCAGTAAAATACACAGAAAGCGGAAGCTTTTCAAAGATAATGGCTTGGTTTTCTAAGCTATACTTCAACAGAATAAGGAATAAAGGAAAAGGCCATTCTCCACTCAGTTGTATAATTTTAAAAGGAAAAAATATTCTGATAAAATAATGTAAACAAACTCTTGATTCCATCAGTGAATCTGCTGTTTTCATTCATGGGGCAATGGAGGGACAACTGCCTTGTCACTGCTATTTTCTATGTACCCTTAAAACATAAGACGCCCCCAAGAAATGGTCTATATACCTTCTAAACACTCCATTCTCATGGAGGAGAACAAGGGCTCTTGGGACAAGGAACAGGACGAGCGGGGTAGCACCATGGAACATGTTTACTTAGTAGCTCTCAGTAACAAGCGTGCTCCTATAGAGCTCTCAGCTGGGTCTTTGTACATTTCTAGTTTCCAGAACTTTGACCTGTGGACATTTAGCAGTACGGTGTTGCAGAATGCACAGGTCAGCTCCATCATGGCATGATTATCTGGCCCCAGTTGCTGATTAAAGCTCCAAGCTGAAGACCCCTGATGCTCTAGGATGAAAGGAGTCGAAACTCTAGAGCCCAGGGAACATGGATGGGAAGCCCATGTTTCCTTCCCTGCCCTACCTCAGCCCTGATTAGAGGAGGAAATGAAGGACAGCTAAGGAACTAAGGGTTTAAAGCAAATTAAAAAAAAAAAAAAAATGCCTTTAATTTGGCCTGTTCCTAACAGCACTCTCCCAGTAATTTCTCAATTTACTTTTTTTTTTTTTTTTTGGTCAGTAGCTCCCCCGCCTTGTGCAAAACGAAGGCTTTTCCTAGTTCTAGACCAACTGTGGCTAAACACTGAAGCCTTGTCTCATAAAAATCTTCTGCCACTAACTTCTGTCAGTAGAATGTCAGATAAGGTAGGAAGCTTACAAAACTTTTATTTTACTTGGCAAAATAACAATTTGCATGTTAATAAACAACATCAGAATTCAATATTATCTGAGTGAATTATTTACCTATCATTAGGCATTTTTTAAAAGGTAGTATAAAAATGAGAAACCCTTGGAGTTTTAACACTCATATATTTTTGTTTTCATTATATGCGGGTGAAGTATACCAATTTTAGGTAGAGGTTGATATACACATATGTATATATGGAATACTAAATTGATTTTTAAACTTGAGGCTAAGATATCTTTACAGTAAATCTCTACCACTTATACTAAGTGACAGTAAACACATGCTAAGGGTGTTTGTCCTCTTTCCAGGTTTCCTCAGACTCCTTAAGAACCCAGAACTTAGTTATTTAACTGACACTTAATAAAAATTCTGTTGACTATTCTGTAGAAATAAGACTAACAGGGCTGGTGAGATGGCTCAGCGGGTAAGAGCACCGGCTGCTCTGAGTTCAAATCCTAGCAACCACATGGTGGCTCACAACCATCTGTAATGAGAGCTGATGCCCTCTTCTGGTGTGTCTGAAGACAGCTACAGTATACTTACAATAATAAATAAATCTTTGGGCTGGAGTGATCAAAAAAAGAAAAAAAAAGAAATAAGACTAATACTAATTTAGCACCAATTCTGGAAAATATTTAACCAGAGGGAAGAATTGCAATGATAATTTTCATTTAAAGCCAAAATCACTAGTTTAAATGAGTCAGTGAGAACTGACTCAACAGGAACTCGAATTGATTCTTCCCTTTCTTTTTTTTTTTTTTT
>NW_022196912.1:15430509-15442776 GCF_008632895.1 Mastomys coucha | reverse complement strand
AGGCATAAGCAGACATCTTGCCCTTTGGTTTCTTGGGGTCACCTTTAGCCATCCTGACTGTATTGTTCACTAGTCTGGGCAGTGCAGGACACGACGTGCCGATTCTTCCCTTTCACCTCTGGTCTCCAGTTCACAGTCCTCTGGATATCGTGTGCCAGCAGAGCTGCTCAACTTAATACCTGCACTTCTGACATAAGCCAGAGAAATCTTTCTTCTTTTTTAAATACACTTTCTCCCTTTGTTTTGTAATTAGTTCTGAATTGTCTTTAACACCTGGACCTTCCCTCTTTTAGCTATGACTGTAACCTGAATATATAGCAAATTAACTTTCTCTTCAGTTTAAGTGTTTAGTAATGACTGCCTGACACTGTTTAACCTGGATAATATGTGTGTATCCACATATATGTGGATATATACATGTATATATATGTATGTGTGTGTGTGTGTGTAATACACACACACATATCAGAAAGATTAGAATGTCACCAGGCCACTGCAACACAGCTGAAGTAGAGAGAATGGGGAAAGAAAACAACACAGAATGACAACTCAGTTCTAGAAAACAAAAGACACAGCTGGAGTTTTCATTCACTAGGACAGAACTGAAAATTACACCCGACTCATGTCTACAGAGACAATGGATTCATTCATTCAAACACACCATATCACCCCTCAAGTACACATTTGGCCTTCAGATCTAGTCTTCAAATGATCAAAACTAAAGCCAAGTATTTTAAATCACCTAAAAGCAGACAGCTTCAGTTAGAATTTCAATTTTACTAAACACCATTATAACTCAAATGGATTGCTTTCTACCAACTTCCTTTCTCATTCCAATTACATCTAGTTTTTTCATACAACAAATTAACAGCAACAGTAGCTTTAGAGGGTATCTTTTAAGCCCCTTATCAATATGAAAGCAAGTAAACAGGGGAGCTAACATCTACTGAGTAGTCATCACATACCAGACACTGTGAATGGAGTCTCCCATTTTAAATAAACAGGTCAGAACTAAAATAAAAATAAAAAAAAAAAATAAGGTTTTGTTGACATGCTGCAACTAAATGCTGCACTGATGTTCAATGAAGTTTTAATACATCTATAGAACCAAGGATCGCTCTAAATTTAGAGTCTTTGAAGCCACAGGTGTATTTTTTGAGCATTATATCCCAGGAGTGCACTAAGAACTTTGTATTTAATCACCACAACTCTTTATAAAGGTAGATATTCTAATCGTAGGCTCGTAATCTCACACTCAACTAATAGGATCGGCACACTTCACCTGGCTCACACTTCTATTGCTGCTAGACTGCATTCTAAGTTTGACTGCCAGTTCCACTACTTCCCTGTGGCTTCTTGGCAAACAGACCCACTCTTCAGTTTATACAACTCTAGAAGGTAGAAATCACACTCATGTTTATTTTGCTTTGTAAACGATGAATAAATAGGGTAGCTCAGTGGTAGTGTATATGCTTAGCATGCACAAGACCCTGGGTTCAATTGCCAGCACCCCAAATAAAATGTGTCCTCTACTAAATGTTTACCGAGAGTAAGGCATTTCTGAGGAAAGACACAAAGCTAGCACTGACCTCAATGTAATATGTTGGAAGACTTTCAAAGCTTAAAAAAAAAAAAAGGAAGCTAAGTTTTGGCTTATGTTAACAACAACAACAAAAGAAACTCCACCTCCCTTCACCCTCAGGATGTGTCATAACGGAATTCAAAAAGTGACCGCTTTTGGTCATATCTAAGTTTTAAACAAAACTCAACTAAAAATGATCTACTAGTTAAAGAGATATTTCTTGGGAGAAAAAAAAATCTTGCTGTTGATGCTGATGTAGCCTTTGTCAGTGTTTAAGTAGGTTTATGCTTAGCACAATCTGTGAATCACGGATATTTCGGTGAGACTCGACCACACTCTTCAGTACACCAGACACTAATTCTGTCTTTTACTCCAGTTGCACACACAGTACCTAGTCTGTATCTGTTTAAAAACTACTTTAACCATGTTCTGCCGTGCTTATTTACAAATTTGTTGAATCATCTTGTGAACTGTGTCATCTGCCCCAGAGTTTAGTGCGGTCAGTGTGTTTCTCCCCAACATGTGAGCACTTTATGGGGGGGGGGGGGGCGCTGAGTTTATCACAATTGCTGTGTTTTCCACACTGATTTTTGTCTTATTATTTTTATAGCTGACATAATGGTTTGTTGACCTAAAAGTGAGTTATCCTTGCCCAGAGCAGTCAGCCAGCTCCATTTCATATTCATTATCCTTTGACCCCAGTTAACTCATTCCCTCTGGAACTTACTGGGTAGAGGTCAGCATTAAGTCCCTTCCACACTTAAAACAGGTTTTCAAAAGTCAATTTATGGGAAAATGACTCCCTTTAAAAGTTTTTTTTTTTTTTTTTTTTTTTTTTGCCATGACTCCTTTAGCGCATATTTAAAGTAACTATATCACAGACTTTCTAACTCCTGCTTAAGAAGTATCAAGCTCCAATTTGCTGCAGCTTCTTTTCTATTTTTTCAGATTTTTGAAATTAATGCTTGATGACTTTAGAACAACATCAGATAAAATTTCTAACGAACACTGTCAGGGGAAAGAAACACAAAAAACCAAAAACACACAGAAAAAAACAGTAAGAAAAACCAGTAACTTAAAAAAAGTAATTTGAGAAATAAATATTATATACTATGTGTCCCTTTAAAAGACAAAGCATTCATGTTACCTTTTAAAAGACATTTTAAAATATTTTTAAAACAATTTTTTTCTGGTCTTTTTATTATTATTATTTTTTATTAGATATTTTCTTTATTTACATGTCATATGATTTCTCCTTTCCCAGTTTTCCCTCCAAAAAACCCAAAAACCAACAAGAACAAACCCCTGTTCCCTCCCCCCTTCCCCTGCTCACCACCCTACCCTCTCCCGCTTACTGGCTCTGGCATTTCCCTACACTGGGGCACACAACCTTCACAGGGCCAAGGTCCTCTCCTCCCATTGATGATTGGTTTTGCAATCCTCTACTATACACATGCTGCCAGAACAGTCAGTCCCACCATGTGTACTCCTTGGTTGGTGGTTTAGTCCCTGGGAGCTCTGAGGGTACTAGTTAGTTCATATTGTTGTTCGTCCTAAGGGGCTGCAAACCCTTCAGCTCCTTGGGTCCTTTCTTTAACTCCTTCATTGGGGACCCTGTACTCAGTCCAATGGATGGCTGTGAACCTCTACTTCTGTATTAGTTGGGTACTGTCAAAAAGCCTCTTAGGAGACAGCTATATCAGACTGGAGTGTCCTTCCTTCAGTATCTGCTCCATAGTTAGTCTCTGCAACTCCTTCCATGGGTATTTTGTTCCCCCTTTTAAGAAGGAATGAAGTGTCCACATTTTGGTCTTCCTTCTTCTTGAGTTTCTTGTGGTTTGTGGATTGTACTTCAAGTATTCCAAACTTTTGGGCTATTTTTAAGTGAGCACTGATTGGTGTTTTGTCTGCACGTATCTCTGTGTGAGAGTGTCAGATCCCTTGGAATTGGAGTTACAGACAGTTGTAAGCTTCCGTGTGGGTGCTGGGAATTGAACTGGGCCCTCTGAGAAAGCAGCCAGTGTTCTTAACCACTGAGCCATATCTCCAGCCTTAAAAATATTTTTTTGAAGTTTAAAATTTTATTAGACTTGAGATAATTATTACTAAGTCCTATTCTTTTCTAAAATGTTTTTTTTAGATTATTATTTTATGTGTTGTACATGTGTCTACAAGTGTGCATATAGTGTTTAAGTATATGTGCATGTATATACTGTTTAAGTGTGTGTGTGCATGTATGTAGTGTTTGAATAAGTGTATGTGCATGTGTGTGTGTGTGTGTGTGTGTGTCCATGTGTGTTCTGGTTTGTGAAGAAACAAGGAGAGGGTGTCAGATTTCCAAGAGCTGGAAATATTGGGAAATAATCTCTAGTTCTTTGGAAGAGCAGCAAATACTCTTAACTGATATGCCATTTCTCTACCTCTTTCCCTCTAATATTATTTTATCTTATGTGTATGGATGTTTTACCTGCATGGAGTTTATGTACCACATGTGTTCTTGGAGATCAGAATAGGATATTGGATCCCCTGATACTGGAGTTATACATGGTTGTCAGCTGCCAACCATGCATATGAGTGTGGGAATCGAACCTGTCCTCTGGAAGAGCAGCTAGTGTTCTTAATAACTCTCTTTTTTCCTTAATGGAATTTATTTATGTACTTTGGGTTAGTTTTCCTGTCCCTCTTCTGATATCACATGGCCTTCTATAATCTCACTTAATTGTTACTATCTCCTTTGGTTCTACAGGCTCTTTCTGGTACTTTAATCATGGGAGATGTAAAGTCAACACTAGAATATCTTGATTTCATTGTATCTGATAATAAAACTAAGTAAATAGAAATTTTATAAAAAGCATTTACTCAGCTACTGCTCAACCATAGTAATTAACTGACAAGTTAACTCAGTTGAACTCAAAATTATGAGATTCTGGAAGTCACATATTGTCACCATTAATCTAAAATAACCAAACAAACCAACATTCTGAGGAATAAACTGAACTATTTCTAGTAAGTCACAAACTTACACATGTACCTCAATAAAAGCTTAAATAAATTATATAAGTGAGATCAGCAAACTGTAACTTTCCACACCAGTAAAAGGAGCATTTGAAGTGCTAATAGAAAACTGAATAATTTATACATTAAGGAAATCAGTTATCTTTTTTTAAACCCCTTTCCTTCCTCCTCCCCCCAGACACTTTTGAGAGTGCATCATTTTGTTTGCTCAGGCCAGCCTCAAATTCAAGATCCTCTGGTGTCAGCCTTCAGAGTACAGTGGTTATAGGACTGACATCATACCCAACTGCAACAATTACCTTCTACACGATACGATGGAAGATTCTGACATTAAATAAAGCACAAAACAAAACTGACATGAACTTAACTTGGTAGCAGGGTTTAGCTTCTTGTAGATCACCACTGGCCAGTTCTACATACTGATTCCAAGTTATCTTTTAGAGTAGGATCAAATTAATAAGTAACTGATAAATTAGCATTTACTATACAACTACTGTGTTAGGTAATAGGCAAAGCATTTTATAAACACATCTAAGATACATATACATGTATATACACAGACATATAAAAGAGTTAATATTTTCAATTTCACTTTTCGCATAAGAAAACAAGGTCACATAACTCATAAGTGGTAGAGATGAACCTCAATTTGACCAAAAACCTATGCTTTGAAACAGGACATCATGCTGTTTTTCAGGAGTATCTTCCTTTATTCAACTAAGAAATATCTGCACACTTGTTTACTGTGGTTATATAATGTCTGACTTCATAGAGCTTAAAGACGTATGACAGGTACATCCAAGCTTAAGGGCACTTGCCATCAGCAATGAACATTAAAATGTAGGTTATGTAGGATGCCAGTACTTTAAAAAAAAGGAAAGGATGATCCAAGCAGCAGGGCAATGCGCACAAAGTCCTAATTAACGAGCCAGTATGTGTCTGAAGCTTAGGAATGCTGACCACACATACGCTTTGGGAGTCATCGCTGTACTGTGTAAGTAATAGTGGCTTACAGAAGCAATCACATATTTCTGTCACCTGATCTTTGCGAGTAACCACAGATGTTTGTCTAGCTAACTGCTGGGAGTAAGGGGGAGAAGAGGTCACCATGAACTTCTTGAGTAACTTGGGCAAGCTTACATAAAATTTATAGTGCCACTAGGAATCACAGTCACAAATATTTATGTATTTGACCACGAAAGAGAAAGAAGAGTGTGTGTGTGTTTAAATGACTCGTTTCTGCTCACTTGCTGACTACTAAAGATGTTAACAGCACCTTCCTTCATCCACGCCAGAAGCTACCAGAGAACAACAGCAGGGCACTCCCCACATCTGAGGTCCATTTCTCCAGGTAAAGTACGATAGTGGATGGTGGTACAAGCACAAGAACAGTTTAAAACAGGCTCTCATAATTCTCCAACAAGATAGCAGTGATCCTTAATCTGACATTCGCTCATCTTTTATGTAACGTGATGGGGGGAAGGGCGGGGAAGTGGCCTTCCATTTTGGATGCCTCCACAGGACCTACCACTGTCACTGAACAAAGTAAGAGCACCACAACTAATTATAGTATCATTCTATCTAGCTCTTTATAGACTGCCAAATAGAAAGCAGTTTCTAGCTTTTATTTTCTATCTAGATTCAACTATCTTATTAACCTAGAAATAAATGTTGTTGAAGTTTTGAATTACATGAGGATAAAAAGCATTCCTTTTCTGGTGAATAGGAAATGAGATGTCAATCTCATATAAAAACATACAATTTAAATATTTCAAAGCATCTTCCTATTATCATTTACCTATTTAAGTCTATTGAATTGCATTAGACTAGAGGTTCTGAAGATTGGCTGAGTTAAATCTGTATTATTCAGGTAGACATTCTAGTGCTACTGGCTTTGAGAAGGATGTTGGTGAATTAGCAATTTACAGTGGATGTTAAATAAAGTAACCTTAGGCAGAAACATACATAAAATAATGTTATTTCTTGGCTGATAAAAGTATTGTGAAAAAAAAGCTTATAGAAACCAACCCTATATTGCTCCTAGCACAACAGGTCTGTATCCGCTAATCTGGTGTTTGTAGTAACTTTGTGCAGCCTGACTATGGTGAATAATGAGAACTGAAAGTATGTAGAAACAAAATCTGCGACAATAATAGCACAGATAAAAAGAGTAGAAACACAAAGTTCTGAGGTACACACTGCATTATACACAAGACATTCTAGGCTAACTTAAAAAATGTTTGTAGTATCTCTACTAAAATTAAAAAAAAATTCAGATGTCTGTAAAATGCCAGATATTTCAGGCTTAGAGGGCCATATGGTATCTGCTGTACTAACCTCTGATACAGACCTTATGTAAATGAATGTAATGCTGTGCTTCAACAGAACCACAGAAGTAGGTGGAAGGCCAGTGTGATGGTTAGATTTTAATTGTTAACTAGATAAAATCTATATTCACCTGGGAAAGGAGTCCCAATAGAGACGACCTAGATTAGCTGGTTGTGTGTATGTGTGGGGGGCGGTATCTTGATTAAACTGAGGTGGCAAGCCCAGAGCACAGTGTGTGGAACTATTCCCTGGGCAGGGCATCCTGGATTGTGTAAGAATGGAGAAAATGAGCTGGGCACTGCATGCAGCACTAATTCACTGCTTTCAGTTCTTGACTGAGGATGTAATGTGACCAGATGCTGCAAGTTTTTGCTGCCTTGATTTTCCTACAATGATGGACTATCACCTGGATTGTGAGGCAATAAACCCTTACTCCATAAGTCAAGGTGTCTTATCACAACAACAGGAAATGAAACTAAGATAGTAAGATTTGGTCTAGGATGTAGATGGCTGGCCCTTGCACTAGGGCAAATGCTAAAAGGAACTTTTAAAGACTACTAAACCAAACCAAATAAAACAACCACTACCAAAACAGAGGAAGAGAGAAAATGGAAATAATTAAAAGAAGGCTGAAAAGGCCCCAAGAACAGAAGGAGCGCATATAAAAAAAATACAGCAACTTCTGCCATACAGATGCTTCTTGGCTGATAAGGCACATCAGAGGACACTTCTAATACCTGGAAATATTAAATTGAGAATGTATTTAATTCACCTAGCCCAGCAAACATATAGTTTAAAAACTGAGTTCACTGTAGGACACCAGATGTTACCAGCACAGTCCTTAGGCTGGCTAAGAGCTGTCTGCACTCAGCCTTGTGAAAGTGCTGTACTGGACCATAAGCTTTCAAAATTTGAAGTATAATTTCTATTGTGTAAGTACTGCTTTCTTTTTTCTTCATAAAGTGGAGAAGTTCTAAGTAAAATCTTTGTAAGTTGGAGAAATTTATATATTTAATGAATCTATATTGAAAATTGTATTAAACATGAGTGATCTTAACACTTTAGATGACTGAATAAACTTGAAACATACAATCAACTATGAAGCCTACATAAAATTATAAATGAAGATAAAGGTGTCCAAGTTATGTACATTCATATATATGCATACATATATCATGCGAAAAGACATTGCAATGAAAACACTAATAAAAAGTTGTTTTAATACCAAAACTTCAGAACAAGCTATAATTACTACGAAGAAAGAAAACATATTGAAAACTGTGTAAATATATCACAGGCTGAAAACAATTCTAGAATGTGAGTTAGATCGCTGGCTCCGCAGTACTGAGTGCTTGCACCTCTCTCAGAGGACCTGAGTGTGGTTGCCAGAACCTGTCAGGTACCTCTCAACGATTCCAGCTCTAGCAATTCCACTGCCCTCTTCTGATCCGACGGTACCTACATACACACTGTGGCATACACTAATACAGATAGATACACATATATAAAAATAAATCAACCAAGAAATAAAAAATCAGAGATGTATGTAGAAAAGTAATTTTTATTACATTTCTTTCATACAATAGAGTCCGACCATGTTTTTCCCTGCCGGATCCTTCCCTCTTCCCATCCACCCAGAGGCTCGTCTGCTTGTATGCTTGGTCCCAGCTGGAAGTGTGGGCTTATTGGAGAAGGTATATCACAAGGTGGCTTTGCTGCTTCGAATGCTCTGCTGTCCCTACTGCACTCCCTGCTCCTTCCTGTGTGTGGATCTGGATATGAGCTCTCAGCTGCTGCTCCGGGGCTCCAGTGGCCATGCTCCTGCCATACAGGTGACAGACTCCTATCCCCTCTGGAACTGCAAATACACCCCTCCTCCTGTAAGCTGCCTTGACTGTGATATTTCAATAAGAACGAAGGCAATATGTAACATTTACAAAGTAGTATATAGAGAATTATGTATTACAAAATAAACATCAGTGAGTTATACAAATTGAAATTATTAATGTTCTTTCTTTGTGTGTCTGTGTGTGCGTCTCTATATGAACATGGAGCATGCCATTTTTTTGAGTTGTTTTTCTTTTTTATTAGATGTTTTCTTTATTTACAATATCTCCTTTCCCAGGTTCCCCTCCAAAAAAGAAATAAAATAAAATAAAATGAAAATAAAACAATTTTATTTGTTCCTTCCCCCTGCTCACCATCCCACCCCTCCTGCTTACTGGCCCTGGCATTCCCCTACACTGGAGCATGCCATTTTAGCAGGCTAACTGGCCAGTGAGTCCCTGGGACCTGTCTGTCTCCACCCATTCTGCACTGGTGCTGTAGGTCATCATACAGAAAAATCAATTAAATAAAGGCTAGTTCACTGAAAGCAAAATTGGTAAACTATGAGCCAAACAAATCAAGGAAAAGTAAAAAATTAACAAAAACCAGCCCTGATCAATATCAGGAATGAGTGGATAACTGGAGATACTATAGACTACAGAGACATTAACAAAACATTGTGTGTAACTTTTACTAATGACCTTGAAAACTAAAATTAATTTCTTTTTATACTCCAGGCACTAAATGTATCGATTGTTTCTACTGCTGTACTGAGCATCATGATGATAAGCGACTTGGGGAAGAAAGGGTTTATTTCACTGTAAAGCTTACAGTCAGCCTATCATGGAGGGAGGTCAGGCAGGATGGAGGCAGGAGCTGAAGCTTTAGCATGGAGGAACACTGTTTACTGGCTTGTTCCTCACAGCCTGTTCAGTTTGTTTTCTTATACAACCCAGAAATGTGCCCAGGGGCAGCACTGCCCACAGTGGACTGGGCCTTCCCACATCAATCATTAATCAAGAAAATGTCCCACAGACTTTACCTATAGGCAATCTGATGGAGGGCATTTTTTTTCAACTGAGGTTGCTCTTTACACGTAAGTCTAGCTTGTGACAAGTTCACAAAAAACTAACCAGGACATCAAACTTCACCCAAGAAATATTAATCTGAATAGTTCATGTCTATTAGATATAAAAACTGAGTTAATGCCGGGCGGTGGTGGCGCACGCCTTTAATCCCAGCACTTGGGAGGCAGAGGCAGGCGGATTTCTGAGTTCGAGGCCAGCCTGGTCTACAGAGTGAGTTCCAGGACAGCCAGGGCTACACAGAGAAACCCTGTCTTAAAAAACCAAAAAAAAAAAAAAAAACTGAGTTAAAAACAGCACAAAGGAAATCCTGGTCTAGAATGGTTTCACTGGTCAAGTCCATTAACACTAACAATATCAATTTCATTTAAAATTTTTATTTAAATGTATTTAGCAAGTAGAAGAGAAGGAACATTTTCAGCTTGAGAAGCCATCCCTACCCTGAGGGACAGTGCCTCAATGGTAAGAGCCATGCAGATCAGTATCCCAAAACCCAGTTCAATCCCTAGCACCCTTCTTCAAGCCACATTCAAGTCACCAAATCAAAGATATGGGAAAAAGTAAAACTACAGGCCAGTATCTCTCACAAACAAAGGCAGGAAAAGTTAAGAAAATATTAATAAATCAAATTAGAAAAACTGTGAAAAAGATAATGTGTGATGACTAGGTGGTTTGCTCCAGGAAGTCAAAGATTCAGCTAAGAAAATGTGCCATGTTAAGAGACTAAGAGAAAAACATAGAGCTGTCAGGGAGGGGTAAAGTACTAAAGACATTCCCTAGAAAAGTCTCCACCACCTGGAAGAGGTAGAGCCGCCTTAACCCGATGAAGGACACCTTCAAAAATGCACACCATCCCAATTGGTCAAAGACAGAAAGATTTTCCTTTTACGAATGGAAACAGGATGCACATGTATTTCTACTCAAAATTATGCTGGAAATTCTCACTGCCAAAGCAAAGAAATATGGAAGCAAAAGCCAGAAAAAGAATGAAGTACTACTTGGAAAAAAAGCAAGATTCCCGAAAGACAAAATAATCTATACAGAAAACCCTAAAGAATCTTCAAAACAAAGTTAAATGTGTTTAGGAAAGTTAAAGACATATCATAAAAGCCTGTATTTCTATGTAACACATGAAAGATTATAAATAAAGTTGTACTAATAATAAAACATAAAACTCTGACTGAAAATACTATCAATAAAGTTTCAAAAAGCCCTTTCCATCATGTAAAAACTGGTTTAAAAATTTATATGGAAAGATAAAGGATCAGATGGGCAAAAGATTCTTGGAAAAAAATAGAAAAAGTTGAGGACTTCAGCATTTGACTTCATAGGGATTTTATTTGTTTTATTTGTAAACTAAAGAATTCAAGACAATACAAAGTATTCAATGTTTAGGAATGCCCTGAATCTGTATAGTCAACAAAGAGTACTGAGTAATTCATTGTAGAGAGGGTAGAGTTTCTAATACAGTCCTAGAAAAATGATGTACATGTAACACACAAACAGATGAACTCTAACCTTAATGTCACGCCATCTACAGAGTTAACTTGAAAGTCATACTCCCCATGTTAGCATTCCCACCCCAACAACCACAAACGTCACCTCAGACACAGCATCTTTGTAAGCGACCATGTTAGGATGAGGTTATCAGTGTGAATTCTGAGGCAGCATGACTGTGCACCTCCAACACAGACGAAACTAGAGAACATTTTACAGGAACCGAAATAAGGCAAATGCAGAGATGAATACTAACGGTCTTCTTGCTTACATATAGAATCTCAAACATTAGAACTCAGAGGCAGAGAACAGACTACCAGAGGCTGGGGGAGGAGATGAGAAAGATGACAGTCAACAAGCACAAAGCTTCAGTTAGATAGGAAAATAAGTTAAATTATTTTTCGTCTGAGATCTAGTGAACAATGTGCTGTGTGGGAACATATTTAACAACAGTACTTTGTATTTCAAAACTGCTGAGTAAATTTCAAATGTTCAAAGCACAAGAAAATGATAATGCAGAAGATATGTTCTAAGCTTGTTTTAGTTATCTGCTGTTTAAAAATCAAATCACTCTGTATCAGTGATGTATGAAGAACTTTTACACTCAGTAATAAGATGAACAATGTACTCTAGTATAACACTGAGAAAAAGCAATCTGGGGAAGAAGGTTATGTGGCTCACAGGTCACAATCATCATCAACTATTGAGAGAAGTCAGGGTGGGAGGAACCACGGAGGAAAGCTGCTATTGCTTCCTCGTGGCTTGCTCAGCTTCTTTCTTTTACAACCCAGAACCACCTGTTCAAAGCAGGCTGGGCCCTCCCATATCAATTACTAATCAATGCCTCAAAGACATGCTCGGGGGCCAATCTGAAGAAGACAGGTGGTCAACTGAGGCTCCCTCTTCCCAGGTAACTCTAGTTTGGGTGAACTG
>NW_022196912.1:15425840-15430499 GCF_008632895.1 Mastomys coucha | reverse complement strand
CAGCATACAGTCTGTACAAATTTCATGTAAGAAAACATACATTTCAAATATATCCACAAGGATATACAAATTAAAATCAGAAGGAGGAGGCATTGCTATATAGCAACCTGACTGGCTAAATTAAAAAGGCTGCTATCAAGTGTGAGCAAGGATATGGGTGGGGCTTGTCAGTACGGAAAGTACACAGCTATCTTTGTAAATCAGTCCGGTAAGGCATCATAAACACAGAGCTACTAAATCACCCAGCCATTACACTTCTAAGTAGACATACAAAAGCCAATAGACAGTTACAGCTTGTAATTGAGACTGTATGAGAAGGCTGACAACAACTTGACTCATAACCACCAAAACTTCAAACAATTCTAGTGTACATCAATGACCAAAGAAATTAAGGCATAGCTAATATAACAGACTAATTCAGCAATGTAAAGAACTATAGCAATACAATAATATTAATTTCCAAAGCACTTCTATATGATACAATACAATAAAATAATAAGTTCCAAAACACTACATAGAAGATGATCTCATTTATCTATAAGAACACACAGAAAGGTTTAAGTTACAGTGAAAGAATGTACAGAAGTTGTTGGTTGGTGCAGAAAGTGGGGGGAAGAGACTGCAGATGTACAAGAATATGTCTAGGGTGACGGGGATGATTTATATCTTGAATTAGAGAAATTATAGAGCTGTATGCAACTGTTGAAAATGATCAATCTCATGAACTTAAAAGTGATGGAATTTATTACAGATATATTTTATCTTAAATCTGTCTTTTAAAAAATAGTATTTAGAGGGCTGAAAAGATGGCTCTATGGTTCGAAGAGAATCCAAGTTCAGTTTCTAGCATCCACATTGGGCAGCTCAAATATACAGGTAATTCCAGTTCTGGGGGAATCTATGCCCTCTTCTGGCTTCCAAGTACACTGCACGCACATGGTACATATGTATACACTCAGGTACACACATACACACATAGAATAAACAAAATAACAAATCTTTAGAAACAATATCTTGTAAGATAGCTCAAGAGAAAATATAAATAATATACATGGCACGAGTGTATGTGCAATCCCACATTTCTGATTAAAGATGCTAGAAAATAAGGGAATACAAAAAAAAAATCACTGTTTTAAAACATTCAATTGTTTTTGAATATGTGCCTGGAAGTATACATATATGACAGTAGTCTGTACTCTTGTATGCTTTGTTATATTAATATATCAATACAACTTCCCACCAAAGAAATCCTTCTCTCTTTTGATAGCTTTTACACTTCAAATAATCTCGTTTTACCTTGTAATCACTACTGCATAAAAAAATCTTACAAACTTTCAAACTAATCTTTTATCTAAGATTAATTTTAATCTTTCATTCCAAGGTTAATTATTCCTAATACATTCCCAACTGGAAAAGCAAAACGTAGAGATGGGATCTACATTTTATGAGTACTATATTAAATATCTGTTTTCAAAATCTCAAGTATGTCCAAAATAAAAAAATAATTCAGAAAGTTCTTTCCTAATTTAAAACAGGATGGTGGCCTTGTGCATTTATTTCAATAGTAAAGGTCTCTTCTCAGGTCCTCCAAACCAAGAGACCTTTTCAAGCTTTTCTAACCTTGCCAGTTTTGCTAAAAAGACAACTATAGAGGTGTGAAGTTTTTCTAGAAGAAACTACTCTCCACAGTCAGGCAGAGCACCACAGTCCCAATGTACATCCCTGCAAGGCAAAGCCCTGAAGTGCAAGAATACTTCTTCAGTCCTCCTAGAAACTTCTAGAACACAGGAACCTTATCTTATTAGAGTTTGATGGAAGTAAGTGAATCATCCCCCCTACCAAAAAATTACTTTCTTTCTGGATTTTCTATCTTAGGTACCAACACCATCACTCTTCCAGCTCCTCAACAGGATCTCAAGTTTCACTCAATACACTTTTCCTGTAACCCACAACTTCATCTCTAACTCACCTTAAAAATACCTTTACAGGCGGTGGTGGCTCATATCTTTAATCCCAGCACTTGGGAGGCAGAGGCAGGCGGATTTCTGAGTTCGAGGCCAGCCTGGTCTACAGAGTGAGTTCCAGGACAGCCAGGGCTACACAGAGAAACCCTGTCTGGAAAAACCAAAAACCAAAACCAAAACCAAAAAACAAAAAGAAAAAACCTTTAAGGCTTTTAATATTTATTTTATTTGTGCATGCGTATGTTTGCAAGTTAGAAGATACCTTCTGAGAGGCAATTCTGACTCTGCCATATGGGCTCAAGGGGCCGAACTCAGGTCATTGAGCTTGGCGGCAAAGCCCTTTACCTGCTAAACCACCTTCTCAGCTCGTGTAAGCTCCCCAAGGCGGAAGTGATGAACTCACTGTGCTGCACAGACACCTCAGTTAAATCTCTGCTCCTGGAAGGATCCAGAGTCACAGGCTGCTGCTGAGGAAAGGCAGCAGGGTGCAGAGAGGAGTACAGAAGGCTCTGAGTTAAGACAGTGGTTGTGGTGGTGGTGGTGGGGGTAGCGCTGGTGAGATGGCTCAGTGCATAAGAGCACCGACTGCTCTTCTGAAGGTCGTGAGTTCAAATCTCAGCAACCACATGGTGGCTCACAACCACCCATAATGAAATCTGACACCGTCTTCTGTGTACTCAATTATAGTAACAGCGGGGTGCAGAGAGGAGTACAGAAGGCTGAGTTAAGACACACCTGAGTTTGAGCTCTGTTTTTTTCACAAATGATTCCTTTCTGAAATCTGAGTTTCCTTTTTTATTAAATGAAGATCACTTACACCTTGTAACTCAGTGTATCTATGAGTCTGTGGTGGTTTGAATGAGAATGGCTTCCAAAGGCTCATGGTTGAGCACTTGGTCCCAAGTTGGTGGAACTGTCTGGGAAGGATTAGGAGGTGTGGCCTTGTTGAAAGAGGTGTTTCACTGGGGGTGAATTCTGAAGTTTCAAAAAACTATGCCATTCCCAAATAGCCCTCTCTGCCTCATGGTTGTGGAGCCTGCAGTGAGATCTCAGTTGATGCCTCAGTGTCATGTACCTGTCTGCCTGGTGCCATGTCCCTGCCATGATGGTCATAGGATCTAACCCTCTGGAATCATGAGCCACAAATTAAATGCTTTTTATTAGTTGTTTTAGTCATGGTGTCTTAGCACAGCAAATAATAATAATAATAATAATAATAATAATAATAATAATAATAATAATAATAATAATAATTTAGATAGAATCTACAGCAAAGGACCACTAACATTACCATAATAGAAATATATACTCTCACAAACCTACTGAATCAAAATAATACTCCTTAGAATTTCCAGATGAATCTCATGCACATTAAAGTTTCAGATGTACCCCAGACTGCTGTGTGGATTAAACGCACCTAAATCTCCTGACACCAAGTAGGTCCTTACTAAATGTAAGCACTTATATTTATTTTATTGAAATTTATTTTATTTTTAATCATGTGTCTGTGTCTGTGTGGTATATGCCACATGTGTGGGGGTCCTCATGGAAGCCAGAGACATCAGATTTCCCAGAGCTGGAGTTACAGGTGGTTGTGATCTACCTGATGAAGATGCTGGGAATCAAACTTAGGTCCGCTGGAAGACCAGCATACTGTTATAACCGTTGAGACATCTCTCTAGCCCCAACAGTTACCACATTCCTTCCCTATCTTTGCTTATCCCAATCCTTCTGTCTGGAATACTGTCCTCACCTCCTCATTCTTTTGTTGCCAGATTTCCAGGTTTATTATTATTTTCTGTAGGGCTTCAGCCTTCTACATTCTTCATCAGCCTACAAAGTACACTTTACTTCAACATCTCATGGTACTTCCCATATCTGATACTAGTGAGCATGGTCCCCTCACTAGAATATAAGCTTTTAAGGGCAGGGACAATGTCTAGTCCATTTAATCCCTAAAATGTAACTACTGGCCTATTTTTGAAGGTTCTACATAAGAGTGTTTATCAAGACTAGAAACTAAAGAACAAATATATCAGTTAGATCAAACTCTCCAAATAATTATAAATGAAACCATCAAGTGCCAGTCACTTTTCTAGAATTTTAAATGCCAGCTATTATGGAACCATTACTTCAGTTTGTTATGAAGGCTTCAGTATATACAAGGGCAGTTAGATTCAAGGGAACTGGATTCTACAGTTACTGACTGTATAGTCTCTTTACTGGAAGGCATTTCACAAATGAGCAATGATAAATATTGGAAATCAAAGCAGCTGTCTAGAACACAACAGTTAGAAATGGAAGCTCTGAATTCACAAGCTTTAGAAAATAACTTATGTTTTCTGTGCTTCTATTACCTTTTTGCTAATTGTGGTGGCCCATACATAGTAAATTGTGAAAATTAATAGAATATGTATAAAGAGGCTTGAACAGAAACTGAAAAAACCAACAAACTGCAGTTATAATTATTATTAATGTGGGCAACCTTATTATTTTAAAATCTAAAGCATTTCTTTACAGAGGAATTATCATCACCACTAACTTGAAAGATAATCTGGTATAGAAATTATGAGTATTGCTGGGCGGTGGTGGCACACGCCTTTAATCCCAACACTTGGGAGGCAGAGGTAGGCAGATTTTTGAGTTCAAGGCCAGCCTGATCTACAGAGTGAGTTCTAGGACAGCCAGGGCTACA
>NW_022196912.1:15416290-15425830 GCF_008632895.1 Mastomys coucha | reverse complement strand
AAAGAAATTATGAATATTAAATAACATCTTTCTTTGGAGGTTCAAAATAATCACTCAAGTACCATTCAATTAATTATTTCAGAATCTGAAACTACATACACAAGCAACTAAACGGATGGCTAGAAAGCATGAGCTCTAAGACAAGAGAGAAGGTAAGAAATGTTGACAGCTTTTTCAAATCTCAAATGAGTTAGCGATCCATGAACGTATCAATAAAATCCCCAAATCTAAGCTGGTGCTTTAAGATTTCCCACCAACCACTCAAACTCCTCTCTCTTTTATCTGTCTCCTATAGAGAAGACACAAACCTCACAGATAAACTTAGAGACTGGAAACCACCCAACTCAGTGACTGGACAGATCTGGAAACTTATTCAAACAAGTAAAATCCCTTGCCCTGTGTCATCTGTAAATAATAGAGCCAATTCTATAACAATCCTATAGAGAATCCATATGTCTCTGTACAAATATGTGAAGTAAATGAATTCGTCCAAGTAAGTAAATGATCCGAAATAAATCAAGTCAACTAGCTCACATAGTCGTTATACAATGTGTCCATATTTTAATATGCTATACATAATAAATATATGCACACATACTTTGTCAATTAAAAAACAAAAGTTGAAAATTCTAAATGTTGAAAAAAGTAAGTTTCACTGAACATAGGTTATAAATTCTTATGCTCTCAAAAGAAGTTATCCTTAAGTTTAAACATCGTCTTTCAGTTTAAAAGTCACAAAATAGCTACAAAAGTATTTGTAAAAAGCTTATGTGGTATATTAAGACATTGAAAGGTAGTTGTGGGCAAGGCGGTCTGTGTCTGTAGTCCTGGATAACGAAGACTAAGGCAGGAAAACCCCATAGTCGAAAGACCAGCCTGGGCAACAACAGTACGACTGCATCTCAAAATTAAATGTTACAGTAAGTAATGACATGTGAAAACAAGTCAACAACACTGCAGATCTAAAGTCACTCTTACTTTAGGCCATATTTACACCAGCATTCACCGCTAAAACACAGGCCCGTAGGCCATGATCACAAACTATAATGTTTTTGGATTACTAACAACTTTTAAATTAGAAGCTAATGACAAACCATATAGAACATAGGAAATACAACAAAAGATGCAGAGCTGAAATTCAATGTTATCATTGTCGCTGAGAGACTGTGTATGTCTCTGTGTGTACATATTTGTGAATGTATGTGCCTGTATGTTTACACAGGTCAATGGTTGGCTTTGTGTCTCTTCCTCATTCATTCCTCACCTTATTATTTGAGATGGGGGTCTCTCACTTAACCTGGAACTCACTGATTTCACTATAATGGCTGGTCTGTCTCTCTTCACCTCCCTAGCATTGGGACTAAGATGCAACACTGCTGAGCCTGCCTAGCTTATGTGGGTGCTACAGGGATTTGAACTTAGGGCCTCATGCTTGTGAAGCAAGCATTTTATTAATTGTGCCACTTTCAAAGTTCCCAAGAGGAAAGTTTTACAAACAGACAGACTTGTATACTAAGTCTGTTTGAAGCAAGTAGTTGTCCATTAAGAATAAAATAAAGCCAATTAATATAACCCATATAAATAATTCTTAAGAAGAAATCATACTATCTTATCCACTGAGCCAAGATTCATTAAAAACTGGCGTAGGACAGGGAGGCTGGCACCCAGGGAGGCCTCCCCTTTCTCAGAGGAGAAAGGGAAGAAGGACAGAGGGCGGGGCTGTGTGAGGGGGAGAGAGCTGTGATTGGGATGTAGAATGAATGAATGAATGAATGAATAAATAAATGGGAAAAATGGCACAGTATAGAGTAAGAGGTACTTATACAATAAACAACCACCTTGAACAACCTGTTATATATTCCACAGTGATCTACCTGTTTAAGCGGAAGAGAGTGTACTTCTATAGTACATGGTAGTTTAGGTAGATTCTGAACTTCCTCTTTGAGAGATTATCAGCATCCTTTGCAAGGGTACAAATGAGGGCAAAGGATGGACACCTGGAAAGCCCAAGCTTCAGCTGGACACTGGACTCAGCAGCTATGGTGGCCCACCTTTCTAGCAAGTTACCTCGATGTCTTATGCCTACCAGCTCTTGACTGTCTTCTCTGAGATTAAATGAAATGTCAGATAACCCCTGGACTATAAAATGACTATTTGGGGGTAAGTGATATTTTTAAATTGGGATGTAGGTTCTCTTTAGATTCTGAAATTTCAGACTTTTTGGCTCCCAGTCTATTAGAATACTGCCCAAAATGCTCATAATCAGGACATAAATTACTGATGAGTCCAAATGTGTTCTCTCATTGTTTTATGCATAAATTATAGAGATGTGTGAGAAACAGTTATTAATTAGGAAAACATTACTGATATAAACAGCTTGCACAGTACCTTCTGATAAACAATGGAGCACACGAGGTCTTTGACAGCGGAGAGAGACAGTTCCTGGGCTTCGATGGTAACACTCTCTCGTGTGAGGCCAATCTGAAGTAGAAATGAAACGGTGTGTACGGAGCCTCTAGAGTTTGTGAGTGACGGGGCACTGAAGCTGCCATTAGAGAGCCGAGCTGAGAGTCCTGTCTTGGGACTTGAACACGGAGAAGGAGCTGGAAGCACAGCAGAAACAGCTGCAGGGAACACAGACTTCTGGGCTGATGGAGGGGAATTATTTGCAGACATCTGCCTTTCTTTAATCTATAAAAATAGTTGTCAATGCTTTGTAAATGGTTTTGAAGAAGTCTTCAAAATAATAGCAGTAAAAAAATGACTACACTTTTGGATTTAGATGAAAGCTGTTCTATTTCCTTGGCTGAGCCACTCATGCCGTTGATGACAAATTCTGTTGCTCCGTGGTGAATGCTCAAAAGGTCCTATTGCTGTCAATATCAGTCCCATCAAGAATCTTGTCTTTAGGACCACACCCAGATCTGTAACCCACTTCACATCACCATTATCATCGTAAGAATACAGCTGACACTGATTATTTATGTGACATCTTCACTTCTTTGAAATCTGTTCTTGTCTGTTGCTTTTCATTTCAGAAAATACAAACTGAATAGTCGATCTGTATCAAGATATAAAATCTTCCTGATTAAAAGTAGTTTCAAATAATCTATTTCTTCAGGGATTGATGGGACACCACAAATGGTCACACCTTAATTCACCTTCTCATATGTACTCATTTCCATCTTGGGACTGAACTCCCCTGTGATGGAAGTAAAAATGAAAAGCTTGTAAAAATAGTACAAACATATTTCTTTGAATGAATGGATCCAGAGAGAAAAACTGGTGCCTTTTGAAATGCTGTCAACCTAGAAAAAAAAAGTTAAAGGGGTTTTTAATGTCTTATATTCATTTGATATCAGTTTTAAAACATAAGAATCCCTACAATTTTTAGTGATAGTTTTGGGTGATTTTTTTTTTACAATTCATGAATATAAGCTAATAGGTAGTTATTTTAACTTCAGTTATCATGATCATTTTTTGCTACAGTTATAACTTCAGAGAGAGATTTCAGCTTAAAATAATACCCCTGTTCCTCACCACCAACTCCTGAACCCTAGCTGGGGAGGAGGGACAGGTTAAATAGTATATTCTTCTTTTTTGGAGATAGGATTAGACTATGTTGTCTAGACTGGTCTTGAACTCCTGGTTCTTGAGATCCTTTTGTCTCAGCCTCCCAAGTAGCTGAGACTAAGGCATACCACTGCACTCAACTGTAAGTTACTGTATTTTAAATTTATGAAGATCAAACAGTTATTCCAAAACTACACAGCTCAATTATGATAAGAAACTGAGAAAGACAGAAGAGACAAAACAGGAGAAGTAAAACAAACATCACAGACATAAAATACGACCCAAGCCATATTTAAAAATACAGAATAATTTCTCCTACTTCAGGAAAGCTTAAGTAGTCTTTTATGTTTTTATATATTAAGAGTCTACTGAGAATACAGCTCAGAAGCAAGTATAAGGCTCTAAGTTTTCCCCAGTACTCCCATCCCTCCAAAAGAGTCTATTTCTGCCAGAATACAAGTCCTGGACTGCTTTGTTTTGACAAATGCCTTCCAGAAGCCTAAAGAAACAAATGGGGATGTACTGGAGTCGGCGAGGAACTGTGACTGTGGCTGCTGATAAACGATGAAACACAGGAGAAAGTGAACTCGTCACCTAAGGGATTTCTAACAATGGGGAAAGTACACCAGTAAACCGTGCATTGTACACAGTTCAGAAAAAGAAAAAGAAAAAAGGTATAATAACCCTTCAAAGCTGAATGAAATGGCTCACAAGAGATGAATCCTTCTAAATTCCTTGTAGCCATAAATAATCACAATGATGAAAACTCAGAGCATCCAAAGTGAGTGTAGAGTAGAAATAAGTATATGGAGTTAAAGTGAATGATATATATGAAATGAAGAACAAAATCATACAGATACAGGGACACAAATGTGGAAATTCAGAATGAGTCTAAAATAACTTTTAAAGATATAAGCACTGATAGTAACATTTGGGAAAATGGCTAGAATTCAATATTTCATAGCATTTGATGGAAATGATTCACTTTGATGAAATGCCTCATGATACTTTTTGCAATTAACAGGGAAATATCATTTTTGCAGATGAGAAGACCAAAGCACAAAGTGCTAAAGCAATGTGCCTAGTATCACATCATATGAACAGAGTAGGGATTAGAACCCAAGTCTCCTGCTTTCTTGCCAGTACTGTTTTCACAGTAACTACTGCTTCTTAAAGATAAGAAGGAACTGAGAATCACTGTTTAGAGAGGAGGGTGAAAGATTACACAAAAAGAATTGCTCAACTTGTATCGCACTAATCTTCTCCCAATAGTTTTCAAGCTAACTCAGAGAATTGAAACTTGAACTCTGTGAATAGAGAGAATTAAATGACTTGTTTTTCAATTAAATGACTTATTTTTCAATGTCTTTTCTTTTGAATTTCATTATGTAGCCCAGGCCAGCTTCATGTAGCTTTCTGTAGCCCTGGATGGTCTCAAATTTACAATCTCTCTATCTCCACCTCTTCAATGCTGGGATTCTAAAACTTTGTGTGAATTCAAGTCTCTGGGCCAGGATGCAGCTCATTCCATACAGCAGTGAGCAAGTTTAACCATAACTATTATGCAATAACCCTGCAGAAAGAGCTCAGGGTGAGAGATGTGCCCATGGCCTGGGATGGGGAGGGCTGCGTCAAGTGCTGAGCATCGAAAAGCAGGTAAGCACAATTCAGAAGCTACCAAAGAAACTTAAATGTCCTTTGCCAGGGGCTGGAGAGATGACTCTGAGGTTAAGAGCACTAGCTGTCCATCCAAAGGACCCAGGTTCAATTCCCAGCACCCATATGATAGCTCACAGCTGTCTATAACTCCAGTTCCAGATCTGACACTCTCACACAGACATATATGCAGGCAAACACCAATGTAAATAAAATAAAAATAAATAAATAAATTGTTAAAAAAGTAAAGAAAATCTTTAGCTGATTGTTATTCAAATGATTTGTGAATAACTAGAGGATAGCATGTTCATATCAGCCTAATTTCAAACAGAAAAAAAAATGCCAGTCCATCACACTTCTAACTTCATAAAGACTAGACTTCTCAAGTGGAGAAAGTAAGTACTGACTTTCACTAAACTCTTACTATCTGATATCTGACAGACACAAGCCTAAACACCATGTAGTAGCACCTCATTAGTCTGCACAGCCAGTCACTTTAGAGTCGAGAAAAGGAAAGTTCAGAGGTTACTCACTCAAGGCTATTACAATCTCATGAAAACAGTATTAAAAACATTTTTTCCATTGTCTTTGTAAATGCACTGTCTGAGTTTGATCTGGACATCAGTGTAGTAAAGAAACTGCTGTATGTCAACTGGCATGTGTGGAGTCTTTGGGGAAATGTTCCCAAACCACTCTCAGCTCTGTATTTTCATGAGATGTGAAACGGTAAAAACAAAGAATCTGCTTATGTATCTTCAGGTTGAACAAAACTGAGCAAATGATAAATTCCAAGTTAAATGTGCAACATTAGAATGGGGAGATGCTGATCTGGAAGCCATTCATGAGGGTGGGCTGTGTTTCTGAGGCTTCAGATAAGTGCTGTGCAATATAAAGGCTGACTAAAAGAACTAATACAATCCTAAATCCTCTGGACATTGGAAAGCCATAGCATTAATCTGCACACTACACACACACACTCTAACACACACAGAGATTTGAATGTATAGTCTATAGTAATATAGATTAGCAAGTGTGCTGATTAATTATGATATCTACATATCTACATAGGTATATATATGTATATACATATATATACATCTATGAATATACATGCATACATACATAGGCATATATACATACCTATATATACATACCTATATACATAGGTACATATATATACACACACACATAGGTATAGGCATATATATATATATATATATATATATATATATATATATAAAGAGAGAGAGAGAGACACTCTGACCATTTGTTCTATAACCCATATGTTTAGAGTTACAGATTTTTAGGTTTGGGAAGAAAACAATTGCAAACATTCAGGGACCATGAGGATAATGAATGGCATGGGCTACACATCTACCAATTAGAATGAGTGGTCCTCAAATACCCGAGGAAGTGTTAAGGGAGAACTGTTTTTAATTCAGCTTTACTTCAGAGAAGAACAAAAAAATGACAGCACCACTTGTGGGATTCCTGGCTTACTATAAAAACTCACACCATTCAGAAGTTTGACAGCAATTAGATAAAAGGTACCATCCTACTAGATTTACTTTTTATTGTACCACTTGATATTAATTAACCAACAGTAACGATCTAGTAACACACTTGATTAATTTACTAGAGATACAAATTCATTATAAACTATATATAATTTTGTATAAAAGTGGGGTTTTTTTTGAAGTTTCAGCATGAATACAAATGTTAGAACGTGTCTTAACAGCTCCCACCCGCTCATCCCATCTGTCTTCTCTCTCCTGGCTTTGTTTATGGAATATTGATTTGATCTGTAAGAATCTAACAATTCTAATTTATACAAACTTTGGTATGCTGTTCAATTTCTTTGTATTTATGCTTTAAATAAAAATACAGAGTTTATAAGTTAACAAATCGTATATCTTGTTGATTTATAAATTGTGTATTAGATATGTTGTTTCTAATAGCTATGAGAGTCTCTAAGCCAGAACAGTATTGTCTAGTTCTCAAGAATTTATAAGTTTAGTTAGCATTTTTTCAACCATTCTTTTAGATAGTTGTCACATATCTCATTCAAATGAACTTACAAATTCTGTCACCACTGAATGAAATCAAAAGGTATTTTGAGCTCAGTGTGCTCAATTGTCATAGAATAAGTAAAACAAAGACCTTGGAAGCTAGCTGACTGGGCTGTTATACTTCATGGTAACGTCACAAGCTGATTTAACTCCCTCCCCTACGGCGCCCCCTTTCTCCCCTCCCCCATCACTTCATCAGCACACATCACATTCCAATCTCACCCAAGTCTAGTCAGAAGCTCTACCAGTAGGCATTTCATTCGACGTATACTTCCAGAACACTTGGTATTTGGCAGACAGCGCAGAAAGACAGTAAAGTTCCACAGCAGCAGAGAGAGAGACATGTCCACTGCTCTCTCGGAAACTCACAGACGACATTAAACAAACCTTTGCACAAGGAGCCAGGTAATCACAAACTATGAGATACTACATGTGAGATAGAGCATGTGCCAGAAAGATGGAATTCAGCTGGGTCTCAGGGAAGGTCTTTTTAAAGAAATAAGAAAACAAGAGGATTCCAGAGAACAAGACACATTAAATACTTCAAGGGGAGCTCTCATTGAGGGTAGCTAGCCTTTTATGTGTATTCAGCAAATGCTAACATGAAAAGGAAAAAAATGCTTTTCCTCTGTAATACAGT
The DNA here is from genome assembly GCF_008632895.1 of Mastomys coucha. Classification (NCBI taxonomy): domain Eukaryota; kingdom Metazoa; phylum Chordata; class Mammalia; order Rodentia; family Muridae; genus Mastomys; species Mastomys coucha. The sequence continues at coordinate 15,417,892 of NW_022196912.1, read as the reverse complement.
GTTTACCTGACTCCCAGGAGTGAAAGGCTGTCCAGGCTTAATTTCATTTTGTATACAAGAAATGATAATAAAGTGCAAGGTTTGATCCTGACCCTAATGAAGACACACACATGTGTACGGTATGTATTGTTTTAGCATGTAAAAAAGCATGTGAGCTTTTTCATTGACATACCAGTACACTGAAGTCAATGTCCATATTTTACTTCGAAAGAGGTCTGACTTTGCTTAATGCTTATATAATGGACAAAAACGCAGGTATTTTTGTAGGTTAAAAAAAAAATCTGTGGCAGTCTCTACATCTATTGCATATTTTAGAAACACCCCTCAGATTAATACAAGACTATCTATCTAAGAACTTAGCACTCCACTAAGTTGTTCCCTCTACAAGTCGACTTCTCCGGGTACCAGCAGTTCAATCTTAGTCCTCCCACTGTCCTGGAGAACACAGAGAGGGCACACCAGGCAGGTGCTCTACGCAGGCACTGAGAAGCAGGCACTGAGAAGTGGATCCAGATATTGGAACATCAGTCTGGCAAAGCAATATGAAGCTATGGATAAGCTTGATATATCTTCAACCCTGCACCAATAGTTTCTAAGAAATCTGATTGGCTAATTGCCAAAGAGCAATTCTCACATGCGGCCACTATAAGATCACCACACAAGCGGAGAAAATGTTTTATCTACATTAAAATTAAAACTAAAACATCTCTTAAGTACCATATCCCAATTTGTCCTTTTAAAATGACTGCTCTAAAGAGGCAAGTTCTGTTTGAATTACATAACCCAAGAGACTCAATGAGATGTGATTATTAAATCCTATTATGTGTCTAATCAAATTATATTCAAGTAATTATACATTAAATCTTGAATGAGATTCTTTAAAAACAAGCAATGAACTCCGCTATGGTTAGTATTTTTTGCCAACTTTAGAATTTTGTCGAAAGTAGTCTGTCCCTCCTGAGAAGAGTGCACTTTAACAACTCTTTCCCTCTATCTTTATGTATGAGGTGTTTTCAACTCCTCTGACTTTTAAAGTTTAACTTACTGTGGCTTTTGGTGTGTGTAGCAGTGTTTAGATGACAAATAACACACAAACAGAAACAAATGTCTATTTTAAACAGGTCATCTGATAAAATAGCTTATAATATGTGCAAGATTAAAGGCTCATGGCTATAAAACTTCCTTAAGGGGCTGTTAGGGGGTAAGAGAGAGAGTGAGGGGCGGACATCAGAATGTATGAAACTGCCAGACACATCTGAGAAAAATTCTTTCAGTTTTAACACTCCTGAAATGTGAACTGCCCTGGCTTATCAAAGAGGCCTCCAAACTCATATTCTCAGGCCCATGACAATTATAAAACTATCCTATGAAGGAAAACCTATTGTGAAGGTCCCTGTGAGACGTTTTAAAAATAATATTTACAAAAACTTTAAACAACTTTTTGGCTGAACTGCTGTTTTATCCCACCCCAGATTCTAACTGGGAGGCAAAGTGTTCCTATAGAGCAATTCTTACTTAGAATTGAGTCTGGGAACTTCATGGATGCCTTCTTGATGTAAAAGTTTAAACACGAGCTGAACAAAATCAAAACTGCTAAAACTG
>NW_022196912.1:15410074-15413296 GCF_008632895.1 Mastomys coucha | reverse complement strand
CTCTCCTGCACAATAGAAGTTTTGGTCCAGCTGGGAATATCTTCTCTCAGCAAGACTCGCAGGATCTCATCAGAGCAGTTTGCATTCAGTTTCAACCCACTCTAGACTTCCATTTTCTGTTGTGGCCCTTTAAGGAAATAGTTACTTTTCATAGACATAACTTTCTCAAAGAGCTAAACTGCTACTCTATGGAGGTTTAAGTGTTTATGTGAAATATATACTTTACACATAAATATTTCATTGAACTGCATTCTCACTGTTTTAGTTTTTAATTTTATTCTCTAGTTAAATCTTTCAACAGGTCGTTTGAGGCTACTGTCTTCGCACCTGAAAACTTGTCTTTCCTGAACACAAACCACAATTTTCCTGCATGTTCTCTTCTGTCCTAAGGGATGAACATTGATTTTCTTAAGGAATGTTCATTATCCCTAAGAGAACTACAATCTGAATGTCCACGCCTTCTCAGGTTGTTTTGTTTTGTTTTGTTTTGTTTTAAACTGGAAACAGGAGTTTGTATTCTCCCCCTTCACTGGCTTTAGTTGTAAATCTTCCTGTTCCCACATTTAATGTCTCCTCTTGTCCTTAATGACATAATCATTTACATGTGTTAACCTAATACAAGTAAGGAGGGTCGGTGTGGTTATGACTTGAGAGAACAGAGCTTCCTGATTTAGAATCCTAAATGCAGAAAACCACGACCTGCTGAGGACTCACTAGAGGAAGTAGCCATTATTTTAAAACTTCAGCTGGGTTTGATTTATACTACATGGCTACTGGAAACTCATTTTGTGTTTGTGTCTTTTTTTTCCCATGACCCTGGAACACAGCTGAAAATGTATACAGCATTCAAGCGTTAACACAGAGTTAATAAAAATGAATATGGGGTGGGGGTGGGGTGCTGTAGGCTCTTTATTGGTAGACACCCCAGTTACAGTCTTATAGCACCACCTGATTCCACTACAGTTATCCTAGAACAATCTCACTGTAGGTTACTCCAATAGACATTTAATTAGTCTGTCCTGAACTAGCTCAAACTGTTACATTCTTGCTAACATATTCATGATGGTTAAGTCCATCATCATCTCTGATTTTGTAAGCTGTAGTTGCTCTGTATCCTGATTGCCCTATAGACAGCTCTCAGGTCACCTACCACATTTCTTTGAGTCTTTACTATGGATCTACCCTGGCCTCTCCTGAACATGTGGAAAAACATGTTTCATTTTTATTTATTCTTCACAGGACTTAGTAGATGTCTGTTTTTGAGTCAGGATATTTCTACATAGCTATGGCTGTCCTGGAACTCACTCTGTAGATCAGGCTGGTCCTAAACTCAGAGACGTGCCTGCCTCTGCTGTGATTAAGGACATGCGTCAGTTCCAAGGGTTTAGTACATTTTTAATTGAATTGGCAGACTTTTCTTCATTATCATGATTATATTGGTTAGCTTATAGTCCTAAAATATCAATTGCTAAGCCCTGGAACAGTTCCCTACTGCCTTCTAACGAGGACCAAATTGATAGGATTCAAAGGCTGGTAATAATACTACCATTATTGCATGCTAGCCCTGAGTCAAATACATTCATTCTTTTTTATATAGATTTTTCTGTTTATCCTCCAATACCTCTTTATTTTTGTTAATTATACTTTTATTAGTTTTATGTTTTTCATTTAATTTTATATACTATAACATTGATAATAGTGTATGTATTTACAAGAGTATATCATAAAAGAGCATATATGATCATTTGACAAATAGGAAGACTAGGAAAAACTAATTACTAAAGGGAGAGATAATCATGTGTTACACCTAGGTTTTCTATCTTTTTCTTTCAAGTTAAAATCCAGGTAATGGGAAAAAGAACACAATTATCTTGTTGTCTTGCACGGTGATTTCTGTTTGTCTCTGTGGCTTTCCCAAACAAAAAGAAGGTAATGTGTAAATGTTTATGGATTTCTTAAAAGTGGAATTAACATCAAGTTCCCTTAGACAATAGAGTACTGAGTTTTAATTTAAAGTTCTGTTGTGAAATAGTGTCAACTAGTTATAGCCCAAGAGCCAAACTGAAAAGAACAAAGGTGTTACAGGCTTATCACATCTGGACTGACCAAAATATTGAAGTCTGGGCTTTCTCATCACATGGAACAACTCAGAATATCCTAAGTAGAGGGAGTTGGGGTGGGACTTTGAATGTAGTACGGTCTAAGCTGTGGGGCATTTTCTCAATTAGTGATCAAGGGGGTAGGGCCCCTTGTGGGTGGTAACTGGGACTAGCAGGATCAGGCACACCGGAACTCCTCCAGCACAGTGACTCAGGTTCCTTCCAGTCTGTCTGGGTTAGTGTTCTGAGCAGACCTTGGGCACAAGCTCTGCAGCCAGTCCCACAACACACAGAGATAGCGCCACTTCCAGGTGATCTAACAAGCCCAGGATCACAAGATCCTAGAATCACAGGATCCCAGAGACAGCTTGACTTTGAGGAGTTCTGACACAACCAGGATCACAGGAAGGACAGGATCCAGTCAGATTTAGCAAGGGCAGGTAGCACTAGAGTTAACCAGATGGCCAGGGGCAAGCATAAGAAAATAAACATCACAAACCATGGTCACTTGCCATCATCAGAACCCAATTCTCCCACCATAACAAGTCCTGGACACACCATCACACGGGAAACGCAAGATTCAGATATAAAATCACTTATCATGATGATGATACAGGACCTTAAGAAAGACATAAATAGCACCCTCAAAGAAATACAGGAGAACACAGGTAAACAGCTAGAAGCTCTTAAAGAGGAAACATAAAAATCCCTTAAAAAACTACAGGAAAACACAGTCAAACAGGTGAAGGAAATGAGCAAAACCATTCAGAATCTAAAAATGGAAATAGAAACAATAAAGAAATCAGAAAGAGAGAAAACCCTGGAGATAGAAAACCTAGGAAAGAAATCAGAAGTCATAGATGCAAGCATCACCAACAGAATGCAAGAGATAGAAGAGAAAATCTCAGGGGTACAAGACACCACAGAAAACATTGACCCAACAGTCAAAGAAAATGCAAAAACCAAAAAGCTCCTAACCCAAAACATCCAGGAGATCCAGGATGCAATGAAGAGACCAAACCTAAGGACAATAGGTATAGAAGAGAGTGAAGACGCCCAATGTAATGGGCCAGTAAATATCTTCAACAAAATTATAAAAGAAAACTTCCCTAACCTAAAGAAA
>NW_022196912.1:15402400-15408256 GCF_008632895.1 Mastomys coucha | reverse complement strand
AAATGGATTAGTTCATCTAATTTATGAAATGAATCATGTAGTGTAAATAAACTATAGTCTTCAAAAAATTTTATGACCATAACATAACACATGCTGTTTTAGGATTACAGAAACACTCAAAATACTTCACTAGTGTTTATAGATATTTAAATAAAACAAACTAGTATAAAGTTAGTTTAAATTTAAGCCCAAGTCTAGACAAAATTATATATATATATATATATGAACTTAGTGTATATATGTGAACTCAGTATATATATACATATATATGTGTACATATATGTATATATATATATTTAGAGGTAGAACTTGAATTATGGTTTTATGTTGCTACTTCTTGTTAGCATTGATAGTAATAGCTATATGTGCTATAACAAACATTATTTTAAAAGACTGTTCATGTTTCTGTGAATTCGTGTCATTTTTATTTGTTAGTTTTGTTCTGGGATCGAATCCAGCGTTCCATGCTAAGCATGTGTTACACAATTAGCAACACCCCTAGTACCTATTTACTTTCTTAGTATTCTATTTTGGGGCCCCCTGGAAAGCAATTTTAGATAATTTCTTCCTGTTTCACTGGAGATTACTAGACTTAACATGCATCTCAAATACAAGCCTTTAAAAACATGTATTGCTCAAAGAAGGACTTGGGGGTGAGGGGTGGGCATGGGAAGGGTGTGTCCTTCTTCCCACTGTGTCCACCAGAGTAAACCTCCTTTTTTCCATTTTCAGTTTGACTCTTTTAACTGCTTGTTGAGGATGAGTGGCCAGACTTCAAGTGGCATAGGATGTAGCCCCACATTCAACAACTGACCCCTTCAACACTAAATACCAATACAGCACTAGTTAACAATAATCTTTCTCTTTTTGTTCATCCCCAAGATCTCATATTAATAAATATCACAATATAAAATGTATTAAAAATGCAAACACTTTGAAATTTCAGTATCTTTACAAATTCAAGGTCTCCTTAAAAATCCAAATTTTTTTTTAAACTTCAAAATCTTTTAAAAGTTCAAAGTCTCTCAATTGTGGCCTACTGTAAAATAAAATGCTCTCTTATTCCAAGTAGAAAGAACCAGTTTACAATTACAGTTTGAACAGAGCAAAACCAGCTCTAACTACATAAATAACTCAGTTTCCAATGTCTGGAGCTCACTCACAATCTTCAGGACTCCTCCAAAGGACTTAGCACAGCACAAATCAAGCCAGTTCCACTCAATGACTTCTGTTGTCCATGGCCATGGTCCGATAGGACTGTTCCCTCCAAAATCCTAGGGTTTCCTGCAGCAACTGGGCTGTACTTTTGCTAATTGCTTCTCCCAGATTCTCTTCATGGTGCTAACCCTCATCTTCTCTCTGTGACCCCATCAATCCTGGAGCTTCAACTGCTACTTGAATCTTTAGCAGTGGCTGCTCCTGACCTCTCTGTTCTCCGTGACTTCTTCATTCTTCAAAACTACTACCTCCTAGGAGACACTTAACACAAGATCAAGTTTGACTGCCAGTATAGGTACTCCCATACTGTGTTTGCCTCTGGAACAGTTTCTGTGTGCTGCCCCTGAAGAAACACTTTCTAGAAGATGTTTCCCTCAATGGTGCTAATCTCTTCTTAATCACCAGTAATTTCTCAACCCTAGCTAACCAACATCAATTGTCCAAGTAAAGCAAAGGTTTCATTTTAATGATCTGGATCTCTCGTTAAGCAAAGCCTATTCTTCGGCCCTAGCTGACCAGAACCCCAGATTCTTAATTTAAAATAGCAAAGGCCCTGACAGTGTCTATAACACACTCTCAAACTTCCCTGTATAGCTGATCTTTAATCTGATCTGAGCTCCTGGAGGTGGAAGCACATCTCTGTACCCACCCAAGAGCTCTGGATTCATGAATGAAACACACAGACACACACACACACACACACACACACACACACACAACTTTTATATTTTGCTATGTCTTGACTAGCTCAATGGCTGAGCACTTTCAAACCTCCCCATGGCTAGCACACAGTCCCCTCCAGTATTTCTGAGTTAACGCTTCCTAAATCTATATCTGATCTTTGCAGTCCTGTTTGCTTCTGGGCAGCCCACTCATGGGGCCACTTTCCCTTTGCACCTACATTGCTGGATGATTTCTCTCCTGCAAGTCTTAAATCTGATCTCTCTGCTTCTGAGTCATGGAGATTCCGATTCTTCTTTCCTCTGTGTTTCTTGCCTAAATCCTAAAAGCCCTGCCTCTTTCACCCTGCTCAGCAATTGGCCATTGGCTCTTTATTGATTAATCATAAACTAATTGGGGACAAGGAACCTTAGCGTCTGGACATGCAGATTCCCATATGATTTTGGGAGCTGAGTTAAGACAAAGCATTAGAACCAATCCCCAATATCTCACCCTTTCTGTCCAATAAAAAAAGGTTCTTCTCTTAGACATAAATTGAGCATAACTATAACAGTTATGTGAATTACAAAATATGATATATAATTAACATCCAGTCCATCATATCTGTCAATTAGATAAACTACTCTACCATCTATCCTAACTTAAAGAGTTTTAAATTCTATACTTATGTTTTGATTTTAACTTGCATTACCATCTGAAAACCATCATTTCAAATCTATATTACCTTCCTCAGTGCTAAACAACTTAAATTTGATTATGACACTATAATTAGTCTTCAACCCTGTTAGAAGTTCAAGAATGAATTAAATTATTATCTGAATATTTAGGAAGCACAAAAACGTAGCTTCTAAAACTTAAACTATAGAGACAGCTGACTACCTGGACAGTCTCCTAGTCCTCAAAACGTCAGAGCATCTGTCTTCAGCCTTCTTGCCCAGAACCATCTGACAGACCTTGAAATGAAGCAGGAGATATGAAGGACTTGTTTACTCTGTCTTGGCAGAGCTAGGTTGTCAACTATCCTGCATTGTGTGTCCTTTCCTGGACAGTATTTTTGTTTGTTTGTTTGTTTGTTTTGTTTTTTCGAGACAGGGTTTCTCTGTGTAATCCTGACTGTCCTGGAACTCACTCTGTAGACTAGGCTGGCCTTGAACTCAGAAATCCGCCTGCCTCTGCCTCCCAAGTGCTGGGATTAAAGTCATGCGCCACCACCGCCTGGTCATTTTTTGTTTTGTTTTGTTTTGTTTTTTGTTTTTAATCTGTAGATGAATGAGGGCAATTTTTGTCCAGTGGCTACCTTGCCATAACTGGAGCAACTCCATATGGAGGTTTTGATACTCAATTTCTTCTTTTAATTGTGAAGGGGGTACTGTCAGGAGCAGACATGACTCTAAAACAAATGATCTTTAATACTTCCCTCTCAAACTTCCTTGTGAAATGTCACAAGTGAGGCCTCCATCATCCACATTGCTCCCTACATTCTGGTTTCCCAAGCTCCTACAGAACAGCCCACTAAACTCTCTTAATGTATTTTCTAGCCCCAAATTCAGAGCTTCTGCCTTCCACAGTCCTCCCCCAAACAACATACTCAGTGCTTCACAGCAATAACTCATTCCTGGTACCAATTTCTGACTTAGTTAACGTTAATATTGCTGTGACAACGCACTTTGATCAAAAGCAACTTGAGGAAGAAAGGGGTTATTTCACTCATACTTCTGTACAGTTAGGCAGAAATTCAAAAAGGGCAGGAAGCTGGAGACAGGAACTGATGCAGAGACAGTAAAAGACTCAGCTTACCGACTTGCTCCTCATGGCTTGCTCAGTCTTCTTTCCTATGGAACCCAGGACCACCATTCCAAGAGTGGGCCACTCACAATAGGCTCTGTCCTCCACATTAATCACTAAGAAAGAAAATGCCTTACAGATTTGCCTACAACCTGATTTATGGAGACAATTTCTCAACTGTGGTTCCTTCCTCTCAGATGACTTCAGCTTGTGTTAAAGTTGACACAAAACTAGCCAGAACAATAGCAAAATGATGGCCATGAAGGTGTAAAGACACATGTTGGGATGGGGTGCCACTCACAGTGAGGAGACCAAGGGAGGAGAGGAAAGATGGGAGTTCTCAGCGGCTGCCTGAGTTATTGTATTCCAGGGACAATTTCCTGTCTTTCTTCTTCAGCCAACTGCTTTATCTCTACTTGGGAAACTTAGAAATATGTTGAACTTTGTTTTGGATTCTCAAGAAAGTTTATCTCTTGAAAATCAGCTTCCGAGAAAGGAACCCGAACTTTGGTTTAGAATTTTTGAGAATATTGAGATGCTAGGACATTACCTAAAGGACAAGCAGAACTTACTTCAAGTTGGTTTGACCTAAGAGCTACTGCTTAAACTGGGACTAAATGGTGTATTGGCATGAACATCTTGACATCTGTCACTAATTCCCCCACCCCACCCCTACAATGTGGGATCAAATCAGACTAACCAGGATAAATCTTTTCCTGGCATTGTGGGACAATGGAGAACAAACCAGCTGATGGTTAATAAGCAGTGTCTTCAGAGAATGTTGTTCAGAGACATGGGGAAGTTGTCAGAACTATGTTGGACATGGAAGTAGTTGCATGAAAACCACACACTTGGGAAGCTGAAATAGGAGGCTATTAAAATTGGGACCAGTCTAAGTTTTATAATGAAATCCTGATTCAATCCAACAAGACGGAGCTTATGCAACTCTCCTAAAAGCCAAGAACCTTTATGAAAACCATTCTCATCCCTGGCTACCTGGCACTAATGAAACTCATTTACCTTGATTCTGATCCTTCCTTGCATTCTATTTGTTTCAGATGTAGACATCAAGATTAAGGTACTCAAACAGAAAGTGGGGAAACTCTAACAGCCTGGCAGAAATGTAAAGATACTCTAAAGAGACACCTATGTCTCTCAAGGCATCAGACTATGGAAACCATGGATTGCAAAGAAATGGAAATGTTTGTGGGGAATCTCAGGCTGGGAAGAGGAGAAAGCACTGGCCAGAGGGGGAGCTTTCTTCCTGGAAGAAGACTTCACACAGTTCTAATGACTTGTCAGTCATTACATCCACATTACAGGATGAGACCAAGGATGGGTCAATGGCGAATAAGAACACACATTGACCAGGACTGCTTAGATGTACAGAGCGTTAGTTACATTCACTTGAGGACCCTTGAAGGAACTGTGTGTGCTGGGAGTAGGGATTGTGTAATCATTAGATCTCTTTCTGATGTGTCCATACTGAATAAATGTTTTCATACATATACCTTGAAAATTACAAATAGAAAGACTGTTCTTTGAAAAGTAAGAAGGGGATAATTAATAATCACAATTAACATTATCCCAACAATATAAGATGGAAGGAACGGTTTTTTTCCAATAAAGACTGATCATATTGTTTGTAGTCTGACCAGTAGAAAAAATTCACATTGTCATAGTGTTACAACACAGATGAATAGAATATAATTTCTTAGAAAATTCACAAACAGTTCCAAAGCAGAAGGGAATTGAGTGTGTCAGCTCTGACTTTAGATTGTTATATTTTGGTATGAATTTTAAAAATATATTTTTTGCCCCTCTTCTAACAGATATAATAGCTACTTGGTCAAAAAGAGTGAAAACAATGCAAAAATAAACACTCTGCTTAAAACCTGGAAACAAAGTCATTTCAAAGATGTCTCCAAGTCAAACCTTCATTTAGCATATTAAACTTGTATTTTAGTGACTTTGCAGGTTTTCTCATTGGGATGTAATTTGTTCCCACAAGAACTCATTGATGGGTTTTGAGTCGCGGCAGGAAGCATCTGCAGACACCAGGCCCAGGCAGTTTCATGTGTAAGAGGTTTAATTGGAAGAGGGGTAGGGAGTAACAGCGCAAGAAGGGAGAGGGGAGAGAGAGAAGAAGAGAGAGAAGAGAGAAAGATGGAG
>NW_022196912.1:15389087-15396687 GCF_008632895.1 Mastomys coucha | reverse complement strand
GTATTCCATCAATTCCAGAGAAGGTTGGCCAGACCTTATCTGGAAGTCTGGAGGTCTTCCCCCTGACTAATCCTATTAATTAATATGTCGGTGTCTGTGCGGCTGGTTACTAGCAATCTGGTAAATGGAAAAAAAACACAGAGCTGAATGGTGCCCGAGTGGGTTACGGCTCACGTGGTTATGTCTCACAGTGTCTGGTGAGGGGGCGGTGAAGTCACGTACCTATATTGACTGGTCGATAGCAGCCGCTGCAGCTAGCGGTGAGTGTGCTGGGAACAGGATGAAACCAGGTGGAGGTGGGCGGGACACAGCCCGGCGGCGGCGGCGGCGGCGGCGGCGGCGGCGGCGGCAGCGGGAGCCGCTCTACCTGGCAGCCAGGGTCCCAGCGGCCACTCCACGTGGCCGTGTACCCTGTCTGTCCCGGCGGTGAGGAGCGGTGAGGAGCCGGTAGGTAGACGCAAACTGCCGTGTTCCCGGGGCTCGGCACCAAAATGATGGGTTTTGAGTAGCGGCAGGAAGCATCTGCAGACACCAGGCCCAGGCAGTTTCATGTGTAAGAGGTTTAATTGGAAGGGGGATAGGGAGTAACAGCGCAAGAAGGGAGAGGGGAGAGAGAGAAGAAGAGAGAGAAGAGAGAAAGATGGAGGGAACTACCCATATATTTATATGTGTGGTGACGTAGTAATGCAGGTAAAGGTGGGAGCTAAACCCAATGGATTCTGGGAATATGGTCGCCGTTGCCCTGGCGACAGGTCTGTGGACCCGCCTACATATCTGCTGCAGGCAGGTTCTGGATGCTAACACTCATATGTTGAAGATTTGCTACCAGTGTGACAACATGAGATGTAGTGGATCTTTAAGAAATAGGACAAGTCCGAGGTAATTAAGCTCTGGTGAAGGTAGTAGAGTGGGAAAGAATTGCTATGGTCTTGGATAACTTTTTTGCTTTGTTTTGCTGTGTGTAATGCTGGAGGTCAAATCCAAGGCCATGCACCTGCTGAACTACACTACCAGCCCTCCACTATCATTCTTATGGGACCTTGGTGAGTGAGTCCTTGCCATGCTCTGGGTTTCTGACTTGATGTGTGATTTCTCCCTTAGGTTGGACAATGTCATAATGTCATTTGTGATGTGGTCAATATGACTTCAGAACTGTAAGCAGCTTTTTTTCTTTTGGAAAAAAATCAGCCTTGAGGATTTCGATACAACAGAAAATAGTCTAAGAGAAGGGTAGACTAAAGTAGATTAATTAGCTCTGTTTGGCCTTTGACAAATAACTGCTTTGTGCTTTAATATTTTTTTGATTCACAATGAAAATGATATTACCAGTACACTGATTTTCAGAGTTAGTCTTTAAATTTATATTTTTTGTTGATATACTTAACATCCCTGGTCATATTTTCAATTATATTATAAAACTGAATGTAAGTAAATTCTTTTTTGCCAGTCTGGCTGGGTTGGAACTTTTTATGCAGCCCAAATTGGACTTGAATTTGTAGAATCCTCCCACCTCTGAAAATTCAGATATGTACCTCTATTCCTGGCTGGAGGTAAGTTCTTAAAATAGAACTTCCATATCTTCCATGTATTATCTTCAACATAGTAGAAATTAGTGTTTTGCATTCCATTGATCCCACAAGATGCAATATATATTTATATATATCATATATAAATATATAGATATATAATTATCTATTATAACACATATATTACATAAATACACATGTTGTATATACACACGTATATGTATATATACATATATATACATATTCATATGATATATACATAATATATATACATATATATGTATACATGTATATATATGTATATATGTATACATGTAAATATGTATATATGTGTATATATATATATATACATATATATATATATATATTTGGAGAGAGAGAGGGGTAGGGAGGGAGAGAGCATCTTTTGGGATTAACAGGATGGCAAAGCACCAATTTTTACTACATGTTGAAGATAATAAATACATATAGTGTAATTGAAATAAAGTCAATATCCGTTTGTAAACATGTAAACATACTTGCACCAGATATATAAATACACTATATGTGAGTGGAACCGTCCCGCAGCCCCACTCAGTTCTGTGTTCGCTTCAGCTGAGGTTAGATACGGACCTGAAAAACGAAACGGAGAGAACAAAGAGACACAGACGCCAAGTAGGGTTATCAAGGCATCTGTTTACTTGGGGATATTTTGAAAATTTATAGGCAAGCAAGAACTGAAACCGAAAATCTCCAGGTACAAGGCATATGTATAACGTAAACAAGGCAGCAGTCAAGAGACACCAAACTCTGGAAACTCAAAGTCCTCAGGCAAGTAGGCGTGTTCCCAAGTCAGCGGGTCCTGCAGTGTAGTGGACCATTGTTTAGTCCCAGTAGGTTGCCACTGTCAGCTCTGCTGCGGAGCTGGGGGGATGGGGGGGCCGAGCCAACATATGTGGATGGGTTCTTCCCATGACAACCATTTGATTGTAACTTTACTTGATAATCTTGACATTGTGCATCTCAGTGTTGTCTGTTCTGTGAGAAACAGAGTTTTCCTTTAGTTTTTTATCTTTGATTCTGTCTATGCTCACTTCTTTGAGTGCATAAAAATTCCTCATTAGGGATTTTCTTTTAATATTGAATATTTTTAGTTTTCAGAGCCCTCAGAGAAAATTTAATTAAAAAAAATCAACACTTGTAAAAAGATGCAAGAAATTTTGTTGGAAACTCAAGATTCGTGCATGTAAAGTAATTCATGATGCGTACATTCCTTTAATCCCAGTTCTCAGGAGGCGGAGGCTGGTGGGTGTCTAAGTTTGAGGCCAGCCTAGTCTAGGTCACAAATTCCAGATCAGTTATCCAGAAGCAGAAACAGAAGGAGTGGAGGGTACTGGAGTGTGACTCTCCCCTTTTGGAGAGAAGTGTGAATGTTCTAACAGATTGAGAAGAGAGGACACAGGAAAACCAGAGACAAAGGAAGGGCCCCTTGTCCTGACCTCAGTTTTCATCCTGAGGTTCACCTCTGGTCTTAGGTGTTGGGAAGATTCACATGAAACCTGGATTCCTAAGATTTCTGAGGAACAACAAAACAAAACAAAACAAAACATCACTGGACTGCAGGAGGAAAAAGTTTAATTTGCCTTTCATTATTGAAAGCCACAGTGGACAGATTTGGGCAGAGACATGATATGGGCTTCTTTAAGTCCCCACAACTTTTAAAGGAGCAAAGGAAGTCATGCTTAAGTTCGAAGTTGGAGCAGGGGCACAAATGGCGAGGGACAGAGTCACTGAGTGGGGACTTTAGGATCTAAGTTGCTTATTTCATAATTCGTTCATGAATGGCCCATTTCCTATCTTTTTACTCTTACCCTCAGGGTCTTACTAAACAACTACTATGCCTTCTAGTATTATGATTAATCTGATGATGGTGCTTTTGCTAATGTGTCCCTCAAAACACGTGGCTCAATGCTGCACTTCTCAGTCTTAGCTGAGCATTTGATCACCTAGGGGGCTTTAGACAGGCCCGTGCCAAGACCACACACTACAAACAACTCTAATGTGTACCCACAGTTGGAACTATTGGCTTCATGTACAATCTCTCCCAAGTAAAATAGCTTTGAGAACAATGGTCCTTAAACGCTTTGTCAAGAGCCCTAACATTAATAACAATATGAAGGACCACAAGTAGCTTTTATTTATATGGATTATGTCTGTCAATGGTTGTTGTACTGAAAAGTAAATACTTTATTAATATTTAAATATGGACTTATTAAAAATAATGAAAACATTGCATGTTACACATTTTTATGAAAAAAAATAGATCTTCCAAAACAAAAAGGGTTTTGAAAGAGCACTGGTATTGTTGAATACATTTAAAAAAAGCTTTTGCCGGGCGGTGGTGGTGCACGCCTTTAATCCCAGCACTTGGGAGGCAGAGGCAGGCGGATTTCTGAGTTCGAGGCCAGCCTGGTCTCCAGAGTGAGTTCCAGGACAGCCAGGGCTATACAGAGAAACCCTGTCTCGAAAAAAACCAAAAAAAAATAAAAAAATAAAAAAAAAATAAATAAAAAAAGCTTTAGTGTCTTAACTTCTTAGATTAACCCTAACCCTAACCCTAACCCTAACCCCTAACCCCTAACCCCTAACCCCTAACCCCTAACCCCTAACCCTAACCCTAACCCTAATCTAGACAGCTAGATTCTGATATTTACAGATATATTCAAGCTCTTATTTGTTGAAGTATATTAAGAAAACCTGCCCCCCCCACATGTGTAGAAGGAAAAGTGTCTTAACAGAATTTTCCAATAACCATTGAAAATCTCCATTATTCAATTAACATATGACAAATACAGCCTAAAAGCCAGCTGCCGTTTAGAATATTAAGCCAAATGGGTAAACTTCTTTACTCTGGTAGAGGTAAAAGCTCCTAATCTCATTTACTTTGAATGGATCTTTTCTTTGTGATTTTATAACATGGTTGCTTAGGAATCTGATAAATATTGATTCTCTTAATTATACAGATATTTCAAATATTGAGCATTTCATTATATATAATTATGCTTTTCAAAACCACTGACTTCATCAGGAAAAATATGCTACACAAAAGGAAACTATCAAGCTTATGGTAGCAAAAACAACAGCAAAAAGTTCTTCAAATCTAATTTTTGCTTGAAAGATCCAATGTTATCATTGGCAACAAAAACTGTCAGTTATTGTCCCAAGAGTATAGGCACCATTTACTCATTTTCTACCGAATGTCTGCCAAATACCTAAGTCTGAATACTCATAATTTATCAACCATTGTTCTTTCAATTAGAAAGCAGTATTTCATGAAAAAAAAAACAGTGCGTCTCAAACAATGGCATAGACGAGATAAGAACTCCCTTCAGCACGTAGCAGAAATGCTTTATTTCTACTTCCTGTTTGTCATGCAGTGTATAAAAAGGGATGCTGCCAGTCAGGATGGATTTATCATCTCATCTTGAAAAAGAACCTGTCCAGAAATGATGCTTCCATACTCTAAGACACTCACCATGAGAAGGTGATGGAGAAAGAATGGAGAGAAATGAACCCAATGCTTCCCTAGCTGACTGGATGGAGACTTTCTAGGAGGCAGTGAAGTTGGGGGATTCTAGACAAGAGACAAATGACAGATGATCTCCACAAGGTGGAAAAACAGAGCTGAGTGCCTGGGAAGTCAGGTGGTTAGATTTTTAAAGGAAAGTTGAAGAGAGGAGAAGGAGTGTCTTGGAAAGCAGCAAAGATTTTTTGTTTTAATTCTACAGGGTTCAGCTAGGTACCGACCAACAACACATACAAAGATACTGCTCAAAGCAGGTGAGAGAACTATGAAAATGGAGTGGAGTAACAGGTCCGGGGTACTGATGGAGTCAGGAATATTTCTTGTTTCTGCTGTTCATTGGAAAAACCTCCATATCCAAATAACGAATTAGAATGTTGAGGAGAGCGTTACCTCAGAGGTGGTTGACATGAGCCCCAGACTGCTCACTGCTCTCCTATTGGCTAGCAAAGGTTAAAAGCAGTTCTCCGAAAGATCAAAATGTATCCAACTTAATCAACTGTGCCTATTCTAGGAGAAAGATGAAAACTATTCAAAGAAGTAAATAACAAATTTCCAGCATTTAAAAATTGAATTTACTATGCCTATTATGTATTAAAAATTGCTAGGTATGCAAAGGAATAGGAGTATTAAGGAGAAAAAAATACTACCAGTGAAGATGATACAGATGATAAGTGAGTGGTGAGGATAAATACTTCTTATAACTAGAGTCCATGCATCTGAGAAGGCAGAAGAAAATATATGAACACACAAGGTAAGACATGATGGTCTAAAGAGGATCTAAAGCAATCATATAGAGAAATGTCTGAAATGAAAAAAAATGACATTAATGAGACAAAGAACAGATTAAATATTGCAAAAGAAAAGAGTGGCAAACTTGAAGAGAAAATAAAAGTGAAAGAGACAAGAAAGAAAGAAACAAAGAAGCAAGGAAAGTAACAAAAGAACAGAACAGAACAACATATAGCATCCAAGAACCAGCTGGAAAACCTTAAAGGAATTACTACACTTGTAACTGGAGATCCCAAAGGAATGTGTGACACGTACAGAAACAGGGAGAAAATAGAGATATTTGAAGAGGTTATAGCTGATGATTTTCCAAATTTTATGAAAACTTAAAACCCCTTGACCAAAGAAAGTCAGTATATCTGAAGCACAAGAACATAAAGAAAATTCTACTAATGAATTACACAATTAAATATAAAACTTGTAAGAGTGCTTGCTGCTCCTTCAGGGACTGGAGTTAGGTTCCCCAACACCTACATAGAGTGCCAGCCATAACTCCAGCTCCAAGGAGATCTGACTCCCTCTTCTGACTTTCCTAGGCACCTGTGTGCTCCTCTATCCATACAGACACGCAGATATATACATACATAAATTTTAAAAGTATCATTTAAGAAAGAGGGTGTTACAGGTTGAGCATGGTGGTGTGCATCTGTCCTTTAATTCCGGAACACAAGTGGCAGACACAGAAGGATTTTGGGAGTTCAAGGCTGTCCTGCTCTACTTAGAGAACTGTAGGGCTCTGGAGCAACCAAGGCCACATAGGCTCTGTCATAACAATAATACAAAAAAAAAAAATCAATGGCAGCAGCAGAAATATAAACAAGAAAGAAAAAAAATTAAAGGTTTAAAAAATAAACATTATATACAGTGTCAAGAAGATAAGGATGACAGCGAAATTCTCCTCCAATGTAAAACAAATCAGACGGCACCTCTGCAGCATCATATTTAAAGCACTGAAAAAGTCTGTCAGCACAGATCCTATACTCAGGGAAAATACTAAAGTTAATGATGATAAAAATACATTTGTAGCATACAGAGAAATAGAGAACCAATTGTTATAATACCTAAAACACAAGAAATATTAAAGATATATTTCAGGCACAAAGAAAACTGTTCCAGATGACTATATACATCTATACAAAGAAAGAACGGTAACCAGAAATTGGTTTTTTTATTTTTAAGGTTTTATTGCATTATGAGGAGAAAAGTTGCATGATTTCAATTTATCTAAATTTGTTAACATTTAAAAACATATTTCAAATAGATAGAATTAAATCACATTCTTGTTTCCCTTTTGTGCCCCAACTCCTCCCAGAGACCTCCCCTTCAATACCTACAATGTCTTTTTTTGTCATATTCTTTAAAATTTATAAAATATTATAACAATAAAAATGAATATTATAAAAGTTGTTTGATATAAAACAACTATCAATTTAGCAGTCTTATGTAGATGCTTGTCTACAGCAATACTGAAAATACATATGTTTTTCTCAATATAAATTTTTTTTTAACATTTAAAAACATATTTTAATTAAATAGAATTGAATCACATTCTTGTTCCCCTTTTGTACCACCGCTCCTCCCATTGACCCTCCTTCAATACCTACAATATCTTTTTTGTCGTATTCCTTAAAATTTATAAAATATTATAACAATGAAAGTATTATAAAAGTTGTTTGATATAAAACAACAATCAATTTAAAAGTCTTATGTAGATGCTCATCTA
>NW_022196912.1:15387640-15388288 GCF_008632895.1 Mastomys coucha | reverse complement strand
TTAATCGTCTATATTTCTTTTGGGTATATAAATACTTTTGAAATATATAAGCTGTTCTGAAAACCATACTATATTGTGAAAACATGAAATAAACAATACTACTAATAGAGAGGCTGATATAGGAGAAGCAAGATTTCAAGACCCTTATGTTGTACACAGCCAGACACTGTCACAAACAAGCAAGCTGACAGTGTATATAGATTGTACAATGTTGGACCTATTTCTCCAATTACCAAATTATTAGAGAGATCATTGGATGACAATCTACAAATTTCCAATTCCTCATATTGTTGGATTTCAATCGATTAGGATATGTTGGTAATATTAATTTTCAAATTAATATATTAAGAAAAACCAATTGTCACTTCCTATTGTTTTTGTTGTAAGAGGTGGAATTAGGTTTGTGTGGATTTGTTGAAAGATTACCTTCTTGTTTCTTCTAGATTGTAGTTTTGCTCCTTATGTTGATATTTTCCATATATTATTCTTTGAAGGGCTGGATTTGTGGAAAGATATTGTGTAAATTTTGTTTTGTCATGAATATCTTGTTTTCTCCATCTATGGTAATTGAGAATTTTGCTGGGTTTAGTAGCCTGGGCTGGCATTTGTGTTCTTGTAGGGTCTGCATGACATCTGCCCAGGATCTTC
>NW_022196912.1:15376178-15386651 GCF_008632895.1 Mastomys coucha | reverse complement strand
GACTGGAAGGAACCCAAGTCACTGGGCTGGTGGAGTTCCTGTGTGCCTGGTCCTGCTGGTCCCAGTTAGGCCCAGTGTTGGGACAGATGTTGGTTCCTGCTTACTTCTGATCCTGGGTGTGTCAGAGCACCTGGGAGTGGAGCCCTCAATAAAAATTTTAAATAACTCCAAACATATTAACTGTATATTTCAAAATAAAACATATGTACTAGTATCTTCTTAAATGAACATAAATATATAAAGTCTTTTTGTTTGTTTCTTTGTTTGTTTCTTTGTTTGTTTTGTATTTAGTAGAGCTTAAAATCTTGGCTCTTATTGTGGTACAAGCCCAACATAAGAACAATTTTTAGACATTGGATTTTATTGTAATAAGGCTGTACTTCAATGACCTTCACATCACCAAAGGATTTTACCTCCATCGTAGCTAAGCTGAGAGTTGACAGTTCTGCTGGGCCAAGGAATGAATTGTAGGCATGATTTTTGGATACAGACTTCTTGCTATGGTCAAAGCTATTTGACTTGAGTGAGTGACTTTATTATCAGCCCACAGAGAACAGGTTACATTCATTTAAGAAATGGTGTGTGTAGTAAGATGGTCTATCCATAAAGTCATTCACCAACTGTTTCAATGAACAACGGTTCTGCTTGGAGGGTGGCACAGACATTAGGTGAGGGTAAGAATCTGGTTCATTGGCTGTGATAGTTTGGAAAAACATTCATCTCAGAGAAAGCGTAACTTAAAATGCCCTCTTCTTCAAACTTGATACAAGAGTTTCAAACCTCAAGCAAAGCATTCAGTCTCACTCTTTGTTGTTCTCTTACAAGCCTCCTTCCAAGTTAATCATCTATGTTTCTTTTGGGTATATAAATACTTTTGAAATATGTAAGATGTTCTGAAAACCACAGTATAGTGTAAAAACATGAAATAAACAATACTACTAATAGAGAGGCTGATATAGGAGAAGGAAGATTTCAAGACCCGTATGTTGTATGCAGCAAGACACTGTCGAACAAACAAGCTGAAGGTGTATATGAATTGTACAATATTGGACCTATTTCTCCAATTACCAAATTAGAGAGACCACTGGATAACAATCAACAAATTTCTAATTCCTCATATGTTTGGATTTCAATCGATTAGGATTGTTGATAATATTAATTTTCATATTAAGATATTAAGAAAATGTAATTGTTACTTCCTGTTGTTTTTGTTGTAAGAGGTGGAATTAGGTTTGTGTGGATTTTTTGAAAGATTATTTTCTTGCTTCTTCTAGGGTGTAGTTTTGCTCCTTATGTTGATGTTTTCCATCTATTGTCCATTGTAGGGGTGGATTTGTGGAAAGATATTGTGTAAATTTTATTTTGTCATGGAATATCTTGTTTTCTCCATCTATGGCAATTGAGAATTTTGCTGGGTATAGTAGCCTGGGCTGGCATTTGTGTTCTCTTAGGGTCTGTATGACATCTGCCCAGGATCTTCTAGCTTTCATAGTCTCTGGTGAGAAGTCTGATGTAATTCTGATAGGCTTGCCTTTATATGTTACTTGCCTTTTTTCCCTTACTGCTTTTAAAATTCTTTCTTTGTTTAGTGCATTTGGTGTTTTGATTACGTGATGGGAGGAATTTCTTTTCTGGTCCAGTCTATTTGGAGTTCTGTAGGCTTCTTGTATGTATGTTCATGGGCATCTCTTTCTTTAGGTTAGGGAAGTTTTCTTCTATAATTTTGTGGAAGATACTTACTGGCCCATTACCTTGGGAGTCTTCACTCTCTTCTATACCTATTATCCTTAGGTTTGGTCTTCTCATTTTGTCCTGGATCTCCTGGATGTTTTGGGTTAGGAGCTCTTTACTTTCTGCATTTTCTTTGACTATTGGGTCAATGTTTTCTATGGTGTCTTCTACCCCTGAGATTCTCTCTTCTATCTCATGTATTCTGTTGGTGATGCTTGCATCTATGACTTCTGATTTCTTTCCTAAGTTTTCTATCTCCAGGGTTGTCTCTCATTTCAATTTTTAGATTCTGGATCGTTTTTCTCATTTCCTTCACCTGTTTGATTGTGTTTTCCTGTAGTTCTTTAAGGGATTTTTGTATTTCCTCTTGAAGGGCTTCTACCTGTTTAACTGTGTATGCCTGTATTTCTTTGAGGGTGCTATTTTCATCTTTCTTAAAGTCCTGTATCATCATCATGAGAAGTGATTTTATATCTGAATCTTGTTTTTCCGGTTTGATGGTGTGTCCAGGACTTGCAATGGTGGGAGTATTGGGTTCTGGTGATGTCAAGTAACCTTGGTTTGTGTTGCTTATATTCTTATGCTTGCCCTGCATCATCTGGTTATCTCTAGTACTACATGCCCTTGCTAAATCTGACTGGAGCCTGTCCTTCCTGTGATCCTGGTTGTGTTAGAACTCCTCAGAGTCAAGCTGTCTCTGTGATCCTGTGATTCTGGGATCCTGTGACTCTGGGCCTGTTAGAGCACCTGGGAGTGGAGCTCCCTCTGAGTGTTTTGGGAATGAGTGCAGAGTTTGCACCCAAGGTCTGCTCAGGACAGCAGCTGGCCAAGACAGACTGGAAGCAACATGAGCCACTGGGCTGGCAGAGTTCCTTTGTTCTTAGTCCTGCTGGTCCCAGTTATTCCTGGTGTTGGAACAGATGTTGTGTCCTCCTCACCTTTGATGCTGAGAGTGTTAGAGCGCCTGGGAATGGAACTTCCTCTGGGTGTTGTGGGACTGGCAGCAGAGCTTGCACTCAAGGTCTGCTCAGGGCACTGGCCTGCCCAGACAGGAAATTGTTAATTGTTAATATGTTTATAAGAGACTCAGACACATTCCTTTTAACACTCTTTAAAAGTCATTGCTTGGTAAAAAGACAATCTATTGTGGGTTACCTAACATATGATTAAAATAATACAAAGATGGCATTCCAAAAGTGGAACCACAGAAGTCTGTTGTAGTCCACATATGAGCACATCAGTGATTCTTTAAGATTGTGATATACAAAAAATGCGTGCAAAAATTACAAGATTTCTTATAAATCCAAACACATATATACAACCTTCTACCCACCCCCTCAAACAAATAAAACCCTAAAACAAACAAACAAACCAAAAAACCAACCCAAAATAAAACCCAATACCTCCCAAACAAAAACAAAGAGCCTTGAGTTGTAGCCAGGTAAGTCAACAAAAGAGATGAGAGAAAAAAAAAAGAGAGATGAGAGAAAATAGTCTCTAAGAGTCAGTTAATTGCAGTAAAAGGTCGTAAAAGTGAACCAAAGTCAGAATACATAAAATGTAAGTGGTAGAGTAATATAGATCAATCTGATCATATCAATAACCACATTGATTATAAGTACCTCTTTTAAAAGCCCTCTGTAGTTCAATTATGTGTGTATATATATATATGAGAGTTACTTGTATGCTGTCTCCAGTAAGTCCATATTTAATGTAGAAAGGGGTCGGATAAGATGGCTCAGTGGCTGGAGGGCTTGTTGCCACATCTGATGACAGCTTAATATCCAGATTCCACATGGTGGACGAAAAGAACTGACTCCAGAAAGTCAGTTCTTTTTGACCTCTACAAAAGCAGCATGATCTGCCTCCCAATAAAATAAATTTAATAAAATTTTACTTTATTCAATCCTTTTGCCTGTATGTACGTCTATGCACTACATTCATGCCGGGTGCTCACAGAAGCCAGAGGAAGACAGTAGATCCTCTGGGACTGGCATCACAGATGGCTATGAGCTGCACTGTGGGTGCTGGGGATCAAAGCTGTGTCCCCTAGATGAATATCCAGTGCTCTTAATTGCTAAACCATTTCTCCAGTCCATATAATAGTTTTTTAAAAAGAATTTGTGCTTCTACAAAATTTGTTCTTAAAAGGAAGTATAAAGATGAAAAAATACACCATATTAATACTCATCAAAAGAAACATCAAAGAATTGTATTACTATTTGTAGAAAATAGGTTCCAGAGCAAAAAAATTGCCAATTATAGAGTCAGTTAACAATGATAAGGGACAATTTTTAAGAGGACATTATACTTGTATTTGAATATTATATGCTCACTAGAAAAGCTTAGAAATGAATAATATAACTTTGTAGAGTGCAAGGAAAAACAGACAAATTCACAACTGTAATTAGACATTCCAATGCCATTTTTTGAGTAATTGGTGGAACAAGTAGGTAAAGGACCAGTTATTGTGTAGATTTTGGCAACACTTCAGCCACCTTGATCTAAGTTGCACTAATAGAATGCTCTTCCTTATAACAGTAACACACACCATTCTTTTTACCCACACAAGGAACATTTACAAAGACAGCTTTAATTGTTATGAAATAGTCCTCAAAACTGAAAAAAGCCTTATTTATATATTTTCTGAATATGATGGAATTAAATGTGAAATCAGTAAGGAAAATCTTTAACTGTTTAAAATTCAAATAATCCTATTTAAATAATGCATGGGCAGGAGGTCAGAGAGGTAGCTTAGTGGTTTGAGACGACTGTGGCTTTATCAGAGGACCAGAGTTTGGTTGCCAGCACCAATATAGGGCAACTCACCACTGCTCTAGCTTCAGGAGATCTGACATCCTCTTCTGGCCTTCATGGCACCTGCACATATGTGGCAAACACACATACATGCATCATGTAAAGGGATACATCGGAGGAAAACCGTGACGTAATTGAATTGGATGAAAAGAAAAAGGCACCATAGTGACACTTTTGGAACATAATTAGTAGCATTTAAGGACGAATTATGATAAGCAAAGGCCTCTTGTTAGAAAATTGAAATGTTGTAAGTTACTGACTTAAACTTACACTGTCCATAACATAAATAAAAAGTGAGGAATATTAAAGTAAAACCAAAACAAGAAAAAAGGAAGTGATAAAGATCAGAACAGAATGAATGGAATAGAAAACAAAGCAAAGGCAGAACAGAGAAAACCCAGTCACATCAGCCGTCTCTCCTTATGGTTACAATTAGAGACTGGCATATGGAGCATGGGTGCGGATGTGGAAGAGCTGAAACTCTCATGCCCATCGGCTAGTAATGCAAAGTTGCATCTGTATTGTGTATTGACTCTGGAAGATAGGGTGGCTGAGTGGCAGCTGTCTGGGATCAGGTAATGTAGATTCCCTGGGAAAGAGGTATTTTGGAGGTAGTAAAGATTTCGTTTTTCTGGTTGTGAGTTTAGGTGTATATGCATGTTAAAACTGATCACAGTTTATATTTAAAATGTATCATAATTTATAGTTTAGTGGATCAGAATTGTAGCTGTTGTTTAAAAGATATGCACTTAGAAGTAGTGATTGAATAAAAATGGTACTTCCTATTGTATCACCAATAAAAAATTTTAAAAAGATTTAGTTTAGCTTATTTATTTAAGTGTGTGTACTTATTTGTATGTGGAGGCTTAAAGAGAGTTTATGATAACTCCTTCTATGACTCTACTGTTTAGTTGGGGACATGCCTCTCTTTGAAGAAGCCCCAATAGTCCCCTAGACTCCATTTCATGTGAAGTAGGATTAAAACACTTGGGGGAATAACCCGCTTGTTATGTGGTTGCTGGTGTCTGGTCTACAGTCCTCATGGTTGTAGATCAGATTCTCTTAACCATTGAGCCGTCTTTTTAGTCCCTACTGCTGGATTCTTAAGTAATACTAGTATTTTAATTTCCATTTTTCTTCCTTTTACGTTATTTTTTCTGTGCACTGCAGTAAAGGAAATGACTACAGCATTTTATATATATTTAAATATTTGTGTATTTCTTACATTATTTTTATTTCTGCTTTTGAGAAAAGGTCTCATTATGTACAGCATCTTCAATGTTTAAAACGTAAAGCTTACTAGTTATTTTCCATAGGAAGATACTTGAAAATAGGAAAAATTACAATAGAGAAAAAAAGCAGTGCAAAGATCAAGGATTTTCAGAAATTTCTAGAATGAAATAGGAATGGAAGAATGAATGAAGAATGGTGAAAGACGAATATTTGGTATGTAAGAGTCAAGAAAGGCTCTCTACTTCTCTTACCCCTGTTCCAGAGACAGCACATTTTCTTGTGCTGTAGCAGACTCATCAGTGAAACATGATGGTAAAGGCTGGAGTAAACTGGTCACCAGAACTGCCTTCAGCTCTGCAAAGTGGATGTAGTTGCCATCAATGACCCTGGCATTGCCCTCAACCACATGTTCTACATGTTCCGGTATGACTCTACCCATGGCAAGTTCAACA
Source organism: Mastomys coucha (assembly GCF_008632895.1). Lineage (NCBI taxonomy): Eukaryota > Metazoa > Chordata > Mammalia > Rodentia > Muridae > Mastomys > Mastomys coucha. The sequence continues at coordinate 15,380,418 of NW_022196912.1, read as the reverse complement.
GCACAATAAAGATCAAGAACAGGAAGTCTGTCATCAACAGCAAAGCCACCATCATCTTCCAAGAGTGAGATCCTACCCAACATTAAGTAGGGTGATACACCAGCTTACTTAATGTTGTGGAGTCTACTGGTGTCTTCACCACCATGGAGAAGGCTAGGGCTCACTTGAAGGGTGGGTCCACAAGCATAGTCATCTCTACCCCATCTGCTGATGCCCCTATGTGACAAGGGCCAACCACAAGAAGTGTGACAATGTAGCCAAGATTATTAGCATTGCTCCTGTCCCACCAACAGCCTAGCACCCCCACCTACTCACCATGGTTGTCCATTAGAAGTTTGACATCATGGAGGGACTCGTGACCACAGTCTACACTGTCACTGCCACCCAGAATATTTTGGATGATCCTTTTGTGAAGCTGTGGGATGATGGCTCTGGAGCTGCCCAAAAGATCATCCCTGTGTCCACAGACACTGCCAACCTATGGGCAAGGTCATCCCAGAACTGAGCCGTGAACTCAGCATGGCCTTCCATGTTTCTATCCTCAGTGTATCCATCGCAGATGTGACATGCTATCTGGCGACAGCTGCCAAGAGTGAAACAGGCGTTGGAGGGTCCCCTAAAGGGAATCCTGGGATACACTGAGGACCAGGTTACCTCTTGTGTCTTTAACAGTAACACCTACTCTTCCACCTTTTATGCTAGGCCTGGCATTGCTCTCAGTGACAATGTTGTAAAGCTCATTTCTTGATATGGCAACAAATATAGCTATAGCATCAGGGGGTTGGACTCCATGGTCCACATGACTTCCAAAGAGTAAGAAGTCCCAGACCACCCACCCCAGCAAGAATGAGAAGAAGAGAGAGGCCCTTGACTGCTGAGGAACCCCTGTCACAACTCCACTCGCAACACACTGAGCACTCTCTACAGCTTCTGTTCTACACTCCCAGGAGAAGGGGAGGGGGCTAAGAGCTCTATTGTCTTGAATACCATCAGTAAAGTTCACTTCACCCCAACCTCCAAAGGAATCAAGAGATGTGAATGTGGAAGGTAGGGATTTGTAGAGTCATGGGAAGTTGTAAGAAAAGTTTTTACCTGAGTAAAAACTCAATTGATCAAAATCAGTCACTACATAAAATATTTAATGCTATAAGTTTTGATATTTGCTTCAAATGCACTTGAACACCTTTGGGTGTATAGAGATATGCTACTTAGATCTCCCTTTAGGGAAGGTCTACTCCAGCTGTTGAAGCCCTGCTGGATACAGCTTTCTTGACAGCAGAGTCTCTTGCAGAATTGCCTCCATCGAGATGGGCGGATAAAGCCCCAGCCATTTTGACCCTTGACAACCATGACTGCTATTTCCGTTCCATGGCTCCCTAATGTGCCAGGGTCCCCCTCTGCCCTCTCCTGTTCCTCCCACAAGGGTTTGTCTCAAGGGTACTCCCTAAACACATCCTACATTCTAAACAGCTTCAGAGCCTGCTTCCTGTGGATGCCAAACTGCAAGAACACTTTCCTGAAAAATAGAATCCACCTCAGAGAACTCCGGGGAAAGAAACCGTCATCAAGTGATGCATAAACATTTTAGCTCAAATAATTCCAGTTTTATTTTGCACGGCTTTTACTTAGCCTGCTGTTGTGGTAAACATTTTCTGTTATATAGGCTTATCACTTCTACCCCCCACCCCCAACAGAGTCATATTGTGAAAACATAAAAAGGCAATAAGGTAAACAAGAAAGCTTCTTCATTTTTTAACCACTCAGGAAACCCACTGTCTCAAGGTTGGCTTAGTTACAGAGAGGAAGTACACTAGGGACTGTTGATAGTGCTTTGTTCTGAATACTGAGCAACAACAACAACAACAACAAAAAGACCCCCTAAAGTCTGATTGTGAGAACTGTCCCTGGATGTCTCCCCCCCACACACACCCCAAAAACCCTCTTAACATTACTTAGGCCTAGATATTTAAACTGCCACTCAAGCCTCGGACCTGAATAGAGTTACAGCAGTCTTTTAGACTATCAAAGAGACACTTGCATTCTGTTTTTCCTTGCAGCTCCACTTGGGGGGGGGGCACAACAGTATGTGTGTTCCTAGCTCTCCTTAAAAACAACCAGTAGCCAAGCCTAGGAAGGTGTGTGTGTGTGTTTCTGAAAGATTTCAATACCCCTAACTTTGGTCTTTAGGAAATAGCTCTATGTGTCTTTGTTCTGATTTTTCTAGGAATTCCATGTAGCTGGGAGCTGACTTGGTGCGGAAGAAACTCTTATCCTCACTGTGGAAGAAGAAACCACCTCCACAATTTAGGCCAGAAACCTATGAACAAAATGTACCCCTCCCCCATTTTTCTTTTCCGCAGTGCTGAGAATTGAAGCCAAAGTTCAAAGTTCCTTACCAATGAACTACCCTGCCAGCTCTGGTTGTCCTCCCTTCTCCTAAGGTGCTGGGACTGGGCATGTGTGCTTTACACTGAGACTCATAGTCCAGCCAGTTTGTTTGCTTGTTTTTATTCTTAAGATAGGATTGACTAGATAATAATGATTTATGATGCAAAAACCAAACCAAACCAAACCAAACCAAACCAAACCAAAATCCCAGCCCCCAGGGTTGCCTGCTTGAGACTGTTTATAGTATTACCCTCTCCATAATATAACCCATGGACATGCAATCTCTTATATACAAATGGCATAACATTTACATATAAAATGAACATCATCCCTAGTTTGCTTATAACGTTAATGACATGCAATAAGTATTATATTCTTTAAGGAATATGGTGTGTGTGTGGGGTGTTCCTGTATAGCTCTGATACAAATCCCTGTTGTTTTTGATTTGTGGTTAGTTGAATGCCAAACGCAAAGACTGGTGGGAAAAGAAGGCTCTCTAAAATTTGACTTGGGCTTTTCCTTTTAGAGACAGCCATAAGAAATAATTACTTTTGGGACAACTGTACTATTTTAAGTCTCATCTATTTCAGTAATTATTTTGACCTTACTTGTCAGTTTGAGCATATGGTGGTCTGTCTCTTAAAGGAAAGTTAACTATTTTTAAGAAAAGAGACACAAGATAGAAATGGTACTTTCTAGAGAAGTGCTTCTCAGCCTGCAGACTTGACAACCCTCTCCCAGGGTCACACATCCTGCAGAGCAGGGTCACACATCCTGCAGAGCAGGATCACACCGTGATTCATAACAGTAGCAAAATTACAATTATGAAGCAGCAACAAAAATAATTTTATGGTTGAGGGTCAGCACAACACAAGGAACTGTATTAAAGGGTCAACCTTAGGGAAGTTGAGAACCACTGCTCTAGAGGCAACGCTTTCCCCAGAGCTTCCAATCCAGGGCTCCCCTCCTCCAAGTCTCAGACCACCTGGAACCTGGGATGGTGCATGGTACAGAGCACTGCACAATATTGATTTTTGTCCGAGTGTCATCCATGAATAGGTACAGAAAACCACTTACAGCCCCCCTCTCCCCCCAGGGCCTGGTAAACCCTTTTCATATCTATGGCGCTGGGGACTTGTCCTTGTCCTCCCTCCCTCTTTTTATCCCTCCTTCCCTCCCTCTACCCCTCCCTCCCTCTACTCTTCCCTCCCTCTCTCTCTTCTTTCCTTCCTTCCTCTCTTCCTTTCTTCCTTCTTTCCATCCTTTCTAAAATAAGGAAGTGGCTTTCTTTGTTTCTTGGATTTCAAAACTCGCATCACCCAGGGCAGCTCAGTCCCTGGCTTGCAGACGTCTGGGAGAGGAGGACTGCTGATTTGTGCTTGCGCTGCTCAGCGGGAGGCCATAGGAGGCGACTGGGAGGCAGACACAGTCAATCCAGGGGTGGGGAAGGGAGAAGGCAGGGCGACCGGCGCGCGTTCCCGGGCTCGTGACCGCCGGCGGCCCCGGGAACCCGCGCCCACTCACTCTTGCAGAGATGGCAGGCAGTGATGTCCGGCGCGTCGTGGGCACCCTCCACCTGCTGCTGCTGCTGGCTACCGTCTTGTCCCTGACAGCTGGGAATCTGAATCTGGTCTCCGCTGCCTGGACGCAGGAGAAGGTGAGAGGCCGCTGCTGAATTCTGTACCTGAGTGGCTGTTGGAGGTTGCCAGGACCTGGGACTCGACCACCTTCTCTAGGACTAGCGGGAGGCAGGTCAAGGATGCTGTCCCCTGCCCAGGCACCAAGTCCTCACCCACTCCTGGGAAGCCAGTGCGCTCTCTCTCTCTCTCTCTCTCTCTCTCTCTCTCTCTCT
>NW_022196912.1:15371971-15376159 GCF_008632895.1 Mastomys coucha | reverse complement strand
CTCTCTCTCAAGTCTGGTCGCCAGGGCTGGCTCCGGGCTGCGCTGGAGTCGCCTGGGGGCTGGGTGATGTCACCCGCCTCCCTTTGGCTGAGCTCTGATGGGGGTGCTGATAGGCACAGGAAGTATGTTTCGCTGGCTGTGCAAGAACAGGGACATGGGGGCGCCACTGCCCAATCAAGACCCGCGAGGTTCCCCGCCCTCTCTCCTGGGTGCCTAGACTGCGCGTCTAGGGGTGTCTCCGCGGATCCCCAACTACAGCATTCAAAGATGCTCCATAGGGATTGAGTTTCCTTGTGGACTCGGTGCCAGCATATTGTTAAATATTTAAAAGAGACGCACGCTGTTTTCAGATAAATGAATTCAGTTGTGGAAATCTCGTTTGAGGAATTCAGAATAAAAATGATTTGCCAAGTCGCTCTGTGTGAAGAAAATAGATTCACAATTACTTCCTTGTCTTGTGCAACAGTTTTGAAATCTTGAAATTGCTACGAGCTTTGCAAACGATGATGGTTTTGGAATAGAATGGCATGTCTTTAAAGAAACTAAGAAAAGCATCTGTCCGGGATAGAAACTTCTGACATTACTAAACGAGTATTTTAAATGCTTTTTAGCGTTTCTGCAGGTCCAAAATGCTCATTCCCAGTTAGTCTCATGACTTGTATATGAATGGCCCACTTCAGGTGAGCTCAGGCTCAGCCAGCCTCTCTTCAGGACTCACAAGAGACCCCCAATTACACGAGGAGTCTGGGGGTGCCTGTGGGATGTCTACACCATACAACTCTAGTCTCTCCAGAATGAGTGAAGCAGCTTCCCCCAGAGGCTGGGAAGTACTTCTCAAGCAGTTGAGCAAAATCCTCTCCTGCATTGTTTTGGGGTACCTGGGAGATCAAGCACCGAGAAGGGACTTTAAAACCAGAATGTGGCACCAGGCCAAATTTGTCTTTAAAATATATTTTAATGGGTGAGATATATTGTCAGGGGCTGAGCTACACCCTGGGCCTGTCTATGGGTAGGTGTGGCAGTCAGGGTTGTTTTTAGGTGGGAGAGCATTCTATGATTCCTTTTTTTTAAAGAGAAACTTTCCTTTTTATTTATTCATCTCTCATATATTAACCTCTATTGCAATTCCCCCTCCCTCCCTCCCTTCCCTTTCCTCCTGGATTCACCCCCTCCTCCACCTCTCCTCGAAACAGAGCAGGTCTCCTAGAATGTTAGCCAAAGAGGACATAACAACCTACATTAGGACCCGGCACACATCAAGGCTGGATAAGGCATCCCAGTAATGGCCAAAGGGTCCCAAAGGCAGGCAAACGAGTCAGAGACAGCTCCTGCTCCCACTGTTAGGAGTCCCACAAGACCAAGCTACACAACTGTAACACGCACGCACGCAGAGGACCTAGGTCAGACCCATACAGGCTCTCTAATCTCTGAGCTCACGAGTCCTGGTCAGTTGATTCCATAGGCCGTGTTCTTGAGGTGCTCTTAAAATGTTTTAAACTAATTCAGATTTAACTTTTGAGAAATGTCTTTTGAAATACGAATTTCTGTTTTCTTTATCTTAAGGAGCTTCTAACAATCGTTTCCCTGGGAAAACAAACACTCTCAAATGGCAGGACTGACTGACCGTCAGCCATGACATTTCTCAGTTAATAGCTCTTCCTGCTCTCCTAGTTCTAAAGGTCTCCATAAAGTCTACTGAGCAGCCAGCTACACTTTACAGCCTGGGAGGTGACTCAGCCTACACTTAAATGCATGCCTTCTTGCCTTTTATGACGTTTGACATTTTAATCGGACAAGGCACGCTCTTGGTGCCTTGGTCTGCCAACAGGAGAAATACAATAATGAAAGCATCAGTTTTGAAATCCATTGCCTTTGTTTAGAAATAGAGGTGTGTCTCTTGGAGTAGCATCTGATGTGCAAAAGCACCTCAACCCTAGTTTACAGCTGTCTTTAGAACCACGATTCAATGGTTCGAAGCCTAGGAACCATTCATAGAAACAAATGACTACACCCCCGACTGGGCCCACATATGTGTGTATATGGAAGGGTATTGACATGAAGGTACCAGTTGTCAGATAGATAGAGCCAGGAAAGAGTATGCTCATCTCCATTTGCAAACTGGAAATCAGGAACCCTGATCGTCCCAGTTCTACCTTATTTTCTCTCTTTTTAAGGTAGATAAATATTGGCTGACTGAGAAAGTGTCTAGATAGCCCAGGAATGTGTGTGCATCTGTGAATGTGGGGGGGATTCATGTGTTAAGGGGGCATCTTTTCTTCCCACACTCCTAGATTCCTAGTTCCTTGACCTCTCTCTTCCAGTTTTTGAGTTATCATTATGCTGAAAGTTGATCTGTATCTGATGACTGTTCCTGAATCCCAGTGTCCATCATCCTTCTCATCCTTAGCCATGGCTATTTGCTGCAGATCCTTTTCTTCCTTCCTTCCTTTCTTCCTTCCTTCCTTCCTTCCTTCCTTCCTTCCTTCCTTCCTTTCTTTCTTTTCTTTTTTCTTTTCTTTTTTTTTTGGTTTAGTGGTTCTGTCTTTTCTTTCCCTTTTAAATCTCATTAAATCAGCTCTCCTTTAGATGAGAACTGCTGGCTGTTGAAAAACCTCCCACATTTTAGAAGGAATGTTGGCTCCAATGAACTAAATGGTGCAGCCCGCTTGTCATGTTCTAGTTGTGAATATAACACGACTCATTCTAGAAAAGTTCAAAAAAACAAAAAACAACGTATTCTAAAAAGAAAACAAACATCACCCACAATCTCATTCTTCAGATAATTCCTTTTAATCTTTTGGATGTTCTTATTGCTGGCCCTCTTCCTTTACTGTGACAATGTTGAAGGAGGAAAATTCAAGTCATATTAGAGGCAAAGAAGGGCCCAGAGGAGCTATAAATGGTTATCTGCAACACTTCACAGTTCTCGGCGTTTGGAATAACACGTGTTATTCCAAACGCCCATAAGATCTCTCCCTCTCTACCTTTACTCAGCCACTCTTCCACCTGTAAGTGCAAACAGGAGACTCCAAGGCAGGGACAGAGAGACTCGTGAAGACCTCTAGTGCAGGAAGAAAACCAACTGTCCTCTTGGAGTCTCTACTATCTTGTGGTTTAGAACCAGTGACACCTGTTTCACACAGTAGGACATTTTTTTCAGACATAACTACTCAATGAGGAGCTGGAGTTGGTCCCTCTGTTGTGTTTCCCTCTCGGCTCTGGTTTTCAGAAGTGACCCTGTTTGCACTGGACTAAAAGGCGGCATCTTGGTTAATTTCCAGCTCCTTTCCCTGCTGTGTCTGTTCTGTACTGTCCATGATTCACACGTATGTTTCAGTGACTGCTGGCTGGGTGGAACGTGCAGGTAGCCAAAGCTTAATCTGAGGACTGTCTGGAATGTTCATAAAAGAAGCTTGAATTGGCTACCTTTCTGCAAGGATCTCCCTTACAGGCAGTGCTTTGGCCTCTCCATTTCACCTGCAAGCAAGGCTGCCTCTCCAAATTACGTAATGAAATGCCCGGGGCCATGTGATTAGACGGGAGATGCTTCAGGATATCTGGTTCACAGGTTTGTTTCAGCTGATTCTTGTCACCTAGAGCAGACTTCATTGTCCTTTCTGCCTGGATGAAAAGACAAGGCCCTGGGTGTAACAGAGCCGTGTTCCTCTGAGAATGTTGGCACCAACAGCGATGGCTGAAGTAAGCCCGGCTTTACTCTTGCCCTTGGCCTTTATGCTCTTTTGTTTTGTTTGTTTGGGGCCAGAGTATCACTATGCTGGAGCTCACTGTGTAGGTCAGGCTGGCTTCAGACTTGGAGTGATTCTCCTGTCTCTAGCTCTCACATGCTGGCAGTCCCAGGTGTGCACCCCCACATCCAGCTTCAGCCTTGTGTTAGGGCCCAGTTCCTGTCCTCTGAGCCTATCCGTCCCGCTTCTGTCTTACTCATTCTTATTTGGAAGCAGGTTTTTGTAATTAGTGAGCTCTGAGAAGAAGAGTCCTTTCGTTCAGTGCTTCTCAATCTTCCTAATGCTGTGACTCCCAACCATAAAATTGTTTTCATTGCTATTTCATAACTGTAATTTTCCTACTATTGTGAGTCATACTATAAATATCTGATTTGCAGATGGTCTTAAGTGATCCCTGTGAAAAGGTTGATCGAACCTCCTGGGGGTCGAAACACACCCCCCC
>NW_022196912.1:15354676-15371961 GCF_008632895.1 Mastomys coucha | reverse complement strand
GCCAGGTTGAGAAACGCTGTTTTAGTTGACTGTATGCTGTTTAGCATGCACTAGATATATGTTTTTCTGCAAGGACTTTCTGTGAATTGAAAGGCTTGCACAACTGAGTCAAGTTGCTGGGCTTTCAGGGTTTTTCACCAAGTAGGAAGTTTGACATTTCTGCGATTTCTCAGATCTGATCCAGAAAGAAGGGGGAAGGAGTGCTTTATTGAAGTGCACTTATGAAATCAACCATTTCTGTTGTCTAGCTCAAGAGGTTGAAGAGCTGATGAGTACTTGAAATTGCTTCTTCAGAAGCATCCACAGGTCTGTCCACTGCACTTACTATCAGCTATTAAGAGTTTTAGCCAGGTGGTGGTGGCACAGGTGGTGGCGCACGCCTTTAATCCCAGCACTTGGGAGGCAGAGGCAGGTGGATTTCTGAGTTCGAGGCCACCCTGGTCTACAGAGTGAGTTCCAGGGCAGCCAGGGCTATACAGAGAAAGCTTGTCTCCAAAAAAAAAAAAAAAAGAGTTTTAAACACCTCTCTTGACACCCAGCTTTCATACACAGTATCTTTTGCAGTTGGTGACTGCGATACTTAAATACTGAAGACTCTAGAACCACCTAGGAGACAACCCTAGTCTGTGGGAGACTGTCTAGATTGGGTTAAAAAAGTGGGAAGACATCCTCCACGTGGGTGGCTCCAGTGCATAGGCTAGAGTCCCAGACAGAATGACTGAAAGGCAAAAGAAACAAAGCCATCTCTCTCTGTATCCAGACTGGGACTGCGGTGTACTGCAAGCAGCTGCCTCAAGAGCCTGCGCACATTTACTTTGTATCAAGAACCTTCAAACTGAACCCTTCCTTTCTTAAACTGTGATTGTATGGCACTGTGCCACAGCAGTGTGGAAAGGAGCAAATATAGAGACCATGAAGGGTTATTTATTTCATTCTTGCTTTTCTTAAGACTTTTGAGATTTTCCAGGCTTCTGTAAAGCATGTATTCAAACATGACTTTGATTTCCTTTCACTGTGGACATGAAATGAACAACTCAGCCCATAGTGACCAGGTTGGCTCTGGAGTTGGAACAGTGGGCAATGAATAGAAAATGAGCCACTGATAAAATAGTTGTGCAAATAAGAATATTAATTCATTTATTTATGTGGTGTGCGTGGCAGGAGGAATATCAAAGGATATCTAGCTGGAGTCGGTTCTTTCCTACAATAGAGAATCTGGGGCTTGAACTCAGGTCATCAGGCTTCACAGCAAATACCTTTACCCACAGAGACATGTCGCTGGCCCCGAAACAGATTTTGACATGAAAGTTTACACCTTTCATCATTATTTAATCATGTCATCATTACTGCCCTGGGCCAATGAGCTTTGAATTGCGGGAAGCAGAAATTTAAAAATTGTGCAGAAATTTAAAAAGAGCCAAGTTGACATGCACAGAACTAGGATGTTCCCTTGCAACAAGCAACCACCTGGGACCAGGACATGTCTTGTCCCCTTGTACCAGGCAGCCACATGTCTCTTCTGGCGTTTAGACCTGCCTATGAATTCAGCTAGGTTAGTATTTATGAAGACGGGGATGTGACTTTTACTTCTTTACTATATAAACATGTTTATAGCCAAGATAGTTTTAGAAAAATACTTAGTTTGTTTATCTGCCCATTACTTGAAATTATCCAGTAGTTACCAGGCGCTCAATGTGAACCACATCCTTGTGACTCTGGAGAGAGACAGGTAAATGGGAAAGAGTCCTAGCTCTCCTGGAGCTCCTGATTTGTGTGAAATACAGATATTAAATAAGGCACCTGAGAATGGCCTTCAGGCTGATGCATGAAGAAGGCAGGTGTTTTGAAGGTGAAGAGCAAGGCAAACAGTTTGAAGGTCAGACTGCATTGCTGGCATGCCAAGACCCTAAGGAGCAGAACTTAAAACGACCAAAGTGTGATGAATGGGAGCCTGCAGCACACTCAGGGGCTTGCGAGGCAGTGGGAGAGCCACACAGGTGTTGGGGGAGGAACAGCCACACCCATCTCCCTTTCTGCTCCCATTGCTTCGGCTCCCACTTCACTTTTTTTCCCTTTAGATTCAGCTCTCTTGTTCAAATGCAGTTTAATATCTTACACGAGGACTTAGACATTGGAGGTACTAAGGAATTGAAAGGCTTCAATAATAAGTTTGTTTAGAAAATATATTTATCTGTTGCATAGGGCTACATAAGGCCATTTCCATGCAAGTGTGTAATTTACTTTAAGCATAGTGCTTTGCAAGTGTTCCTCCCAGACACACTCAGAGTCCCCTTTGCCCCCCAGTTTGGTTTCCACTCTCATGTCATGTCATCTTATGAGTTTATGTCTATGGTTTCTAGTCGAATCTGTTTTTCGCCAGTGAATGACATTTGAAAGAGATACACTTCTTAATGTGTGCACGCACATGTGTGTGTGTGTGTGTGTGTGTGTGTGTGTGTGTGCGCGCGCGCGCATGTACCATTGCACCTTTGTGGAGCTCCTTCCACCATGTGGGTTCAGGGGATTGAACTTAGGTTCCTAAGACCTGGCAGCAGCTGTCTGTACCCACTGAGTCATCTCCCTATCCCCTAGAAATATGCTTTAAAACATATTATTCTCAATAACAAAACCAAAGCCTTCATATATTCAGGCACGGTATCAATATTCAAGAATAAAGCAGAAGTGAGGAGATGAGGCAGAAGCATCAACACTGGGTTGGAAATCCTCCTGCCGGGATTCGTTTTATGCATTTACCTTTGGCTTTATACAGTTGGTTTTTACAGACCTCAGTTTTCATTGGTGAATATCAGGGGGTTGGACTAGATGATCTCTAAGTGATATATCCAGGTCTCACATTCGATACTACTTTACTGTATGATGGAGACAATTAGCAACTTGGATATCTACTAGGCAATCCGTAGGCATTGGCTCATTTAGTTCTAAGTACCTTTGGATGTGGGTGTTATCACCTCAGGTTTTCAGACAAGGAAATGGCTGTGAGTTACTTAAGGATAAGCTTAAGTAACTCACAGCCGGAGTTACAGCTAGTGCTGGGTGCTCAGTTGAAAGGATAGATCTGCTCCAATAGCCTGTGCTCTTTGCATGATAAACACTGGAGAGTGACATTGGGTCATCCGCAAGTGCAGAGTGATATAAGCAACAAGGCAGCCATGGTCACTATTTCTACAGTGTCTCATTAGCTTCATGGGTGGTTCATGTGTAGTGAATTACCTGCATGATTATTTTAATGTATCCAATTAACACTAATCCTGGAAGGAACCGTAGGATAGGCAGAGCTCTCTCAATTTCAGTTTTGCATTCCAAAGAACTCAATGTCCCTATGTCACTCTCCTCATTCTCATTAGGGAAGAACTGGTTTGGCCAATGATTCATTTCCCTTTGAGCAGGAGTGCCACATTCCCTTGGAGTGTCTGATAAACTTGTAGTGAATGGTTATTCGTCCTTTTGGGTGTCATAAGAAAAGTTCAGCATGTGTAAAGTCATATCCAGGATATACATTTGAACATTAGGTCTATTGAGCTTTTAAAGTTTTACTTTAACATATAAATGTACTCAAGAGTATTAAAACCTTAATAGAATATAAGATAAATACATTGATGAATTAAAAGAGTTCCTATTTAGCCAGTCTTACAGTTGTCAGACTCACATTGAGAGGGACACTATCCATCCGAGTCCACAACTGATAGAAATTGAGGGCTGGAAAGAAGGCTTAGTGTGTAAAAGTGCTTGCTGTACAAACATGAGAGGACATGAGTTTGAATCTTCAGAGTCCATGCAAGAGGGAGGAAAGGTTTATTTCAGCTTACACTTTCAGATGACAGTGCAACACTGAGGGGAGTCAGGGCAGGAACTTAAACAAAGTAGGAGCTGATGCAGAGGCCTTGGAGGGGGGCTGCTTACTGGCTCGCTCTCTGTGGCTTGCTGAGCCTGCTTTCTTATAGAATCTAAGACCACAGCAAAAGGGTGGCACCACCTATAATGGACTTGGCCCTTCTCCAGCAATTTCTAATTATGAAAATGCCCTACATGCTTGCCTATAGCCTGATTTTACGGAGGCATTTTCTCAGTTGGGGTTCGCTCCTCTCAGATTGCCACAGGCCAGCCAGTCCGGGCCTCCCTCAACCCGTAGGGGAACAGGGTCCTAGTTAGGTAGACAAGGTGTTGGTGAAGAAATGACAAACAGAAACAGACACAAGGGAGTGCTGTAGCTGAATGCAATTTGTACAAAATAGAAATCAGGCTTATACAGGATACAGAAAACAGGGCAAACTACAGAATTCACATAGGCAGGAGATGGCTACATCAAGGTCAGTAAAATCAAACAGCCAGGTGCAAGGCGGAGGAGCAGTGGTGTCTTTCTTCTTGGGCTAGGTTGTCCTGGCAGCCCCAAGATAAACCCTCAGGTTCTGTCTGAGGCAAGTAGCTGAAGGTCGTATTTTAGCATTCCTTGGCTGTAACATAAATAATTAGTGATGGAAGCCCTACAACTTCTAACTTCTCACTGGCAGTAAAACAGTTTTTCTTTCTGTGTGAGACTTCTCTGATAACAAGTGCCTAACTGCTATCTCTAACTCTTGAGACACCCTGTCTGGTAAGACAGCTTCTTAGTAAAAATTCCCAGCTAATTACAGCTAGGAAATCTGTTAGGATTATTGAAGCACTGTGAAGGCCAGGAAATAATGTTCAATCTCAGTGTTAGCTATAATGAGATATTTCTTAGGGCACCTTTATGCCTGAATAAAGAAAGCACAGAGATCTCTCCACAGACTTAGCAGAGATCAATCAGGAACACCTCTGAGTTAGGAGATGTCAGCGACTGGGCTACCTCAGGAGACTGACTCCCTCTGGAGTCGGAATGCCTCTTGTCCATGATCAGGTTTTGACCCTGATACTGTAGACCTACTGGGGTAACCAAGTGCATGCAGCATCAGATGACTGAAGCTTGTATCAAGTTGACATGAAATTAGCCAGCACATGTGGATGTGTATTCTGTCTGCATGTACACCTGTACCATGTGTGTGCCTGATGCTTCCAGTAACCAGAAGAGGGCACTGGATTCCTCCAGGACTGAAGGTTTAGATGGTTATAAGCCACCAGATAGGTGCTGGGAATTAAAACCTTGTCTTGTTTAAGAGTAGTCAGTTCTCTTCTCTTCAGCCCCAAGGAATGTAATTTAAAAATTCTAGTATCTACATTAAGAGGTTAAAGGTAAAATTATTATTATTATTATTATTAATATTATTAATATTATTATTTTATTATTATTACTTTTGTTTTTTTTGAGATAGAGTTTCTCTTTGTAGCGCTGGCTGTCCTGGAAATCACTCTGTAGACCAGCCTGGCCTCGAACTCAGAAATCCACCTGCCTCTGCCTCCCAAGTGCTGGGATTAAAGGCATGCACCACCACCCCCCAGCAGGTAAAATTATTTTTAACAAGTATTTCACTTATAGCATAGTAAAAATTGTTTCATCACATACCCAGAGAAATGTGAATGACATAATTTCTTCTTTTTATAAACATGTTATAAAAAGTGGTATATTTCTAGGTGTGGTGGCGCACACATGTAATCCCAGAGTTTTGTAATTGGAGGTCAGCCTGGTCTACATAATGCACTCCAGATCAGCCAAGGACACACAGTGGGACACTATCTCAAAAACAAAAACAAGAGCAAAAAAAAAAAAAAATCCTCACCCCCCCAAACCTGGTGTATATATTGCAGTTGAAACACACCTCAATTTTCTTGCTACTTTTCAAGTCTTAATAGTCACAAATAGCGCATAGCCTCCTGTATTGGGCAATATAGATCTAGAACAACTCTATTTACTGGGTTCTTCCTGGGGAGTGAGGAATGAAGAGAACTGGCTGATGTCATGGCATCTACAGATGGCAGCTGGAGGTCTTGCTCTGGCCTCCCTGCCTCCCTGAAGTACCTCACTGCCCCTTACAAAGCAGCCCTACTGACAGTGCATTTCTTTGCTGTCTTCAGCTTTTTAAGTATTAAATTTTCTTCAGATAGTAGTCTCCAAATTGTTATTTTTTCTTGTTCTTGTTGTTATGTTGGTGTTTTGATGTAGGGTTCCTCTGTGTAGTCCAGGCTGGCATTGAACTTGTAATCTTCATACCTCTGACTCCTTAGTGTTGGTACTCTGTATGGTTGCTATTGATGTTTTAAATTACAAGTGTGTGTGTGTGTGTGTGTGTGTGTGTGTGTGTGTGTGTGTGCGCGCGCGCGTGCACCATGGTATATGTGTGGAGGTCAGAGGACAATTTGCTGGAGTCAGTTTTCTTCTTACACGATGTGGGTCCCAAAGATAGAACTCAGCTCTCTAAGCTTGTTGGCAAGTGCTTTTCCACTGAGCCATTTCACCAGCCCATAACTGTTATTTTTAAACCTCAGTTTTACAAAGCAGTTATTCAGAAAAGTCATCTGAAGTTACACTAGTTGTGAGTGTGACTTACCATGAAAGCATACTTTCAATTTTGTTTTTGAAACAAGCTGCCAAAAATCTAGACATGTCAAGGGGACAATTTTACAGTTGAGCCCTTTACCTCATATGACATAAACCTTACTCCTTTATTTTGAAGTTTTTAAAGCTGCTAATCGTGAATGTACCATGCTAAGTCTTAAATGCATGCAATTGGAGCTAAGTACCTTTTTTCTGATCACAGAACCACCACCAACCAGCACATTTGAATTCTTCATCTCTTCACCAAGTTGCAGAAGGCACCAGCATTTCTGAAATGTGGCAAAATGACTTGAGACCACTGCTGATAGAACGGTATCCCGGATCTCCCGGAAGCTATTCTGCTCGCCAGGTGAGAAAGAACAGAGTGTACACCTAAAGGTTTTAAATACTTTACTTTCCCGTGAGGGATAAGATGGTGGCTTAAGTTCTGAGTCGTGTATAACATTATCTCATTACTCACTATCAAAGGTAACTAAGAAAGGCATACACCTGAGAGTAGGTGTCTATTCTGAATTGAGTGCTACACAGTTACTGAACATCAGTTTATGTGTGACATCATCGTCTTGGCCATAGCAGCAATAATTCAGGATACTAAGGCACTGCTCTTGGTCACTTCAAGGATATATTCCTAGCTTACTCACAATTTTTTGTGGACCCTAGAATCCAAACTTCAACAGCTTTTCTCAGTACTTGCTTAGCAGTTCCAGGGCAAGAGTGAGCCACTGAGCTGCTGTTAGCCTTTTTTCTCTTGAGGGAAGTTGTTTCCTTGGCTGAGGCCAATGATTAGCTTCTGTCCACAGTTGAACTTCTCAAACATTTACTTTGACCCACAGTAAAAACATGGTGTATTTTACAGACAAGGATGTTTAATAATATATTTAGCTGCAATGAAAGTTTTTGGAAAACTGCTCATTGTTATTACCTGTAATTTACTTAGATATTGTAAATTCTATTTTACTTCTAAGTTCATTGATTTTTATCACTGCTGTTGAGGACAGTGATGTAGAGAGAATAAACTATGAGCTGAGCTAGACTTTGAATTTCTCCTTGCCAATCTTCCTGAGCAACACAAAATCCTACCTCTCAATGTCTGCTTTTTCCAAACTAATCTCATCCAGGGGACAGCTTGGGAAGAAATGGGACTGGCCTCTCAAAGCCGCTTACTAAACAGTCTACTTGCTCGATTTCTTAGACAAAAACCTTGGCAACTACTGCTGTGTCTATCGAGACCTGCTTCATCTACCCAGCTCATAGCTCTTCTTTTTCTACTGTGTAGCTTCTGCCCCCCAAGTGTACCCTTGACAGACGTGTGTGTTGGCTTTCTTAGCCCCCTTCTTCCCATCTGAACAGCTCCTCAGATTAGGCCTGATGTGGTGAGTTTAGCTAACCACTCTGTGCTCCCAACAAGTCACACAAGTGCACCCGCCCAAGAGCTATCTGGATTCGCAAATGAAAGATACACACACACACACACACACACACACACACACACACACACACACCACACACACCACACACACACACACCAGCTAATTTTAAATGCCTTGACTAGCTCACTGGCTGGGCATTTCTAATTCTTCCCGCTGCTAGCAAACACTCCCTTCCTGCACTCCTGAGTTAACAACTTTTACAATCTATATTTCATCTCTGCTACCCAACACAATTGAGGAAGTGGCCCATGTGGCCACTTTCCCTGATTATCACATGTCAGTGGGTCTTTGGGTCTGGTCTTTCAGAAGAAAGCCCATCATGGCAATCTCTGCCTTTTCCTCTCTCCCAGTCCCTAGTCTGGGCAAATCTAAAGGTCTGGTCTCAGTCTACTTGCCCAGCCATTGGCTGGTGGCTCTTTACTGATTGATCAAAAACCAGCTGGGGACAAGGACCTTCAGCATTTGGACATTTCTGATTTGAGGGGCCAGATTAATTTCAAAGCATTATAGCCAATCCCCAACAAAGCTGTAACAGAGTTGGTTATTTTAGCCTTCAGAAACATTGAGGAATGCTGCTGCTGCTGCTGCTGCTGCTGCTGCTGATGATGATGATGATGAGGAGGAGGAGGAGGAGGAGGAAGTGAAAAAGAAGGAGGAAGGGGAGGAGGGGGAGGAAGAAGAGAGGGAAGAAGATGATGATAGCCCAATTCTTTCCTATTTCCCTTCCTTCTTTTCTTTCTTTTTATTCATATTATTTTTTGATACACAGTATCAATCTACAATCCTGGCTGGCCTAGAACTTACCATGTAGCCCAGCTGGTCTTAAACTTGAGATACTCCTTCTATCTGATTCTCTTAGGATGTAGGATTGCAGTTGTAAACTACCATGCCTGGATGGATGATGACCAACTTTCAAACAGCACATAATAGCACATCTAGTTTCCACAACAATGCTACATTCCTATCCCAATATACTTATTTAAAAAGATCTGAGGCTTAGTTATCTGAATTAATTTATTTGCAGTTATGTGTGTCATAGCAATTTGAACTCAGATATACTTGATTTTTCTAATCACTAGAGATTTGGGAGAAATTAGATCAATGATAAATGAACCCAATAGCTTCAGCTTTGGGTCTTCCCATGGCACACTGGAGAGTGAGGTACACATTATTTATCTCACAGTTTTCTCAAGGCCTCATGTCCTAAGAATTTTCTTGAAAATGTCAGAATGTTTGCTTCTCAAAGCCCTTAGCTCACCTGGAAACAATCCGGGTCTATGATACTCCCTTGATCTAACCTTTCTCATTTTCTCACTCTGTTGGCTCAGAAGGCTATCTATATGCAGATACACAAATGCCTACTTGAGGCCCAAGTTCCTTATGCCTAGAATGCCATACACACAGTGAACATTGTTGAAGCTTTGTCTTCTGTGGATATACAGCATAAACAGTATGCATAGGCATTGTTAGGATTTAAAAGACATACATTCAGGGGCTGGAGAGATGGCTCAGCAGTTAAGAGAGCATATTGCTCTTGCAGAGGACCACAGCATGGTTCCTAGCACCCATACTGAGTGGTTCACAACTGCTTGTAACTCCAGCTGTAGGGAAACTCAACATCTCTGACCTTGCATGCACACACTCATATGTGCCTCGCAGGCACATGCATACACAAAGTAAAAAATTAAAACTGTTTGAAGATAAATATCCATATAATGACCAAATCTACAATAGCATTGACCACTGTCTTGAAGGGGTAGAAGCAAAGGAGAAATGTATTGACAGTATTTTAGAATGTGTTAGGCACTATGCACTGCCTGTGTGTGGTCTGACTGATGTGGTAGTAGATGATTACAGGATGATCATATTAGACATTTTACTTAATCCTGGCCCTTATGGGAGAGCTGGCTCTGCCCCTTCCCAGCCACCTTTGGCTCTCCTCAGTTGATCTTCTGGGGAGGGATACAGGCAGAGAAAGACTCATTCTCCCCTGGGGTGCTGGCCACTAGGAATTTGATCATATCCCAGTAATTATATGGGTAAGGTAAAATTGACGTGCTTTTCCCTCTTTCTGATGGAGGGACAGCTGAGAAGGGGGTTGGGCATGGGAAGACTGGGAGGCGAGTTTTATCTGGGTGCAAAATGTGAGATTTCCAAATAATCAATTAAAAAAATAAATAATAGGGGGCTGGAGAGATGGCTCAGCGGGTAAGAGCACTGACTGCTCTTCCGAAGGTCCTGAGTTCAAATCCCAGCAACCACGTGGTGGCTCACAACCATCCTTAATGAGATCTGATGCCCTCCTCTGGGGTGTCTGAAGACAGCTACAGTGTACTTACATATAATAAATAAGTAGATCAATCAATAAAAAAATAAATAAATAATACAAAAGAAATTTTACCTAAGAGATCCAGTCTTATTATTTTTAATAAGAAAATCGCTATCACTAATCTATAACAACATCCCTTAAGTTGTGGAAGACAAAAGGCTTCTTCATTTGAAAATGGAAAAGAGACAATTATTATGAAGGGACCATACGAAGGGTCTTATATTGAGTAGGATCACAGCCTTTTATTCAGAGTCAAATTTAAGCAGTGCCAATAACAGAAATTGTTCCCCTTAGGCCTCTTGGGAACCAGGTCAGGTACTTGGTAGTTGATAGAGGCACACAATTATGGCTTAAGACTCTCAGCTTTAGAACCCTGAGCACTTGATGCAAAGTCAGTGTATGGGTCGACTCTTGCAGTCACAGGATAGATGCACATCTCTATAAGTTCTTTTGGAGAGAAAGTGTTTCAGAGAGTTGTGTCTTAAAATTTGCACTTATGACCTTTGATCAACAAGGCCCAAACTGACTATTGAATTTAAATTTTAATCTAGAAATATAACTTATTTATAAAAAATAAATTGAAAGCATTAAATTGTGGGCATCTCAGTGATTTCTAGTGTAGACATAGAAAGTAAATTGAGTCACAAGGGTGGCAAATTTTCATGAGGGACAATCAAGATCCTTTTCTAAAAGAGACAAGCTAGAGAAATCAGGGATGCACAGAGTGTGGAAAGTCAAAACTGAATTTCAGTGAAATGTATGTAGGTATGTTGATTACTGGTGCACAATCACCGATGGAGAACCCTGTGTGTGGGATCTCCAGCTTGGATCCCCACGGTAGTGTATAGAGGACAGCCTAGAAAACTGTTAACTGGAAGTCCAAAGTGGTAGGTCAGGACCCTCACAAAAGTACATTTGCAGATTCGGTGCAAATGCTGGAGAGTCTACTTCCTCAGAACAATCCTGATCTGCTGCTGATAGCACAATTTCTCAGATACTCAAAATTCCATCACACCCAGGACCATATACTAATGTTACCCCAGAATAGCTTCCTCTACTGTCTCACCCAGAATCAGAATGCCAAATGGTAGTCTTTCCACCCCGATTCCTCATCATTCCTGGAGGGCCCAGCCTTTGATCCCTCTAAGTCAAGTGTGAACTGCTGTTTAGACCTTAGGAATATTGTTTTTTGTTATTTGTTTTTTGTTTTTTGTTTTTTTGTTTTTTTCAAGACAGGGTTTCTCTGTATAGCCCTGGCTGTCCTGGAACTCACTCTGTAGACCAGGCTGGCCTCGAACTCAGAAATCCACCTGCCTCTGCCTCCCAAGTGCTGGGATTAAAGGCATGCGCCACCACTGCCCGGCAGGAATATTGTTGATAAAAGCAGGGGTTTAGGGAACCTCCTTCAGAGACTTCTGGTGGAGACTTGGAAACTAAATAAATCTGAAAGCTGAAGGATACTCATTGGTGTAATGAGTATTGGTGTCCTAATTTCATCCTGGTTACAAAGATAAATGAAAATATTTTGCATACAAAAAATTACTTCAGTGACAGCTATTTGGGGCTCTTGCTGATTTCTTTCGTGGAAGTCAGTATGCATAGACATGTTAGGAGTCCTTGCCCAGGGTGGGGGAATTGAGTTGAGAAATGAGGTTCTGGGTGAAGCTTCTGAACAATGCTAACAGATAACCTTTAACAGATCCTTTAAAATTCCAATGCATCTCCCAGGCTACTATCAGTGTTAAGAAGCCATTTTATGGAGTAGTTTGTCATCTGGACACCAGATGTGCTGGAGTTAAGCAAAGTCTAGGGATAATTCATTTTTATCTTCAGAAAAACTCATCGTAGATGCACAGTGATCTCTCTCTAGTGAAACAACGAATGTTCTGTATCATGTGATTTTATTTATCCTCATTACATTAATACATTTTCTGCTATAGTCAGTTCAAGTTCCCTGTGATAGACTACTGTGAACAAGAGCCGAGTATAGGACTTGTGGGGGAAATAACAAAGTAAGGGAGATATGAATGTTGATTGTGAAAGGCTATAAGCATTTCTTTTGATGAATGGAAAAAGACAGCATGTCTATGGAGTAGCATCTGAAAAGCAAGGTAAATGATGCAGAGCACTGTTTGGGTTAAAGTCTATCAGCTGCACACACCAAAGGGATTTGTCTATTTGGCTTTTTCAAGATCGATGGTGTGCTGCAGAGCCTCCACCCCCCTCTGTTTAAGTTCCCCTCTCCTTGGAAGCCTCCTGCTGGAGTTTGTGCAAAGCTCTTTGTACATGTGTGTCATGTTACATCAGCAGGCTGTAGGCCACACAAGACTTGGCCAGAATAGAAAATCCTGTATTTCTTTGGGAGGAAAAAACCCTCCCGTTTGTTTCCAGCTATTGTGAGTTATTTGTTCATTTATCTCAAGGTTCCTCCTGTCTAGATGTTTATTGTGGGACAAACTGTCAGTGATTATAATGGCTTATTTGTGGTCTGAGGTTTAGGAATGTGTTTTAATAAGGCACCTTACAAAGATGGATACAACACTGGAGGCAAAGAAAGAAATAGAGTGAGAAACAAGTCCAAGAAAAAATAAGGACAGACAAAGAGCAGAGGGAGACAGCAGTGAGCTCATTCTAAACTTCTCACATCATCCATTTTACATCCTTAAGGAAGACACTTTCAGTGTCTGGCATGGTGGTCCTTCCTTACTTCCTGATTCCTGCCACTGTCACCATGCTGCCCAGAAGCTCAAAGTGGCCTTGAGGCAGTGCTGAGAGGTTCCTCTGGGCTACAGATCTGGACTTACCTTGGATATAGAAAGAAAGCTGGGATTAGAGTTGCTTATTGATTCTTACAGTAGGTAGGGTCTGACCTTAAAGCCATCTATCTGTTGCCATGGAAACTTTCCCTACAGCCCTCAGCAGGTGAGTGCCTTTATGTTCCCCTAGTGTTCACTACTCATGAAGCATTTCAGGGCTTGGAGCACATTCTGTGCATTCGGCACATGTGCACATACACCCATAGCTGCCATTTGTAATTCTTCGAAAGCTTAGAGTGGAGTTTTATGGATCCGATATGCTTAATTTCTCAAACAGAGCATCTCAGCGTCTTACAAATGTTAAAAGTAGTCTTTAGGAGTGCTGAGCTGGATTTGCTCCCTGAGTTGTAGATGTGCCATGACAGATTGTTAAGTGGACAATGAAAGGGTAGCATATTATGTAAGTAGGCTGCTTTTCCTCCAAAAGAACACACTCTTCTCTCCAATTTTCGTGCTTGCATGTTGGTGAGGTCTGCGCAATCAGAGGGAAGTATGTAGAAAGATCCACAGCAGATTGCTAGTTTTGGTAAATATTGACAACTGAATGGGATGGATAAGTAGGTAAAAGGTTAGGAGTGAGGGAGACTAGCCTCTTCTTTCAATGAGAAACTGCTATTAACCAAAATAACAACTAGTAGTAATGTTATTACTATCAGTAAACATGCAAGGCATGTATGCCATTAATCCTAGTGCTTGGAATGATGAGGAAGGAGGATTACCATAAATTCAGTGCTAGCCTAGGGCCTGATCATATCCCTGTTTTTTTAGTCCAGCCTGGGCTGGCTGTTGTTCCAACAGCAACAAAAGAAGGCATCACATACAAGGTGTAGAAACACAGCTAACCAATGAAAACTGTTTGTTTTGCTCAGCACATCATGCAGCGAATTCAGAGACTTCAGGCTGAATGGGTCGTGGAAGTGGACACCTTCCTGAGTAGGACGCCTTATGGATATCGGTCCTTCTCAAATATCATCAGTACTCTTAATCCGGAAGCAAAACGACACCTGGTCCTCGCCTGCCACTATGACTCCAAATATTTCCCTCAGTGGGACAGCAGAGTATTTGTGGGAGCCACTGATTCAGCTGTGCCCTGTGCAATGATGTTGGAACTTGCTCGTGCCTTAGACAAGAAACTCCAGTCCTTGAAGGTATCTACTTTCTTCTTATTGACTCCTAGGATAAAACAATAAACAAATAAACAAACAAACAAATTCCATGCATTTGAGAATCCTTGAAGTGGAGAGGCCATTTGGAAATCAAAACTTTGGGGTACATTTTAAAATAATTTGTTGAAAAATATGAAATGAAAGAAGTATTATTTGGAAGAGCACATGATTTGAAGTGTCTACCATGGGCAATAATTCACAGAGAGATGATAGTGGGTTCATTAATTGATATATATTCAGACTTGAATATATATTAAATTGAGTATAACATTTTTTTCAAATAATGAAATAAGAGATCTGGTGCTGGCTTAAGTGTGTGGATTATGTTTTCTATTGAGTCATGCTTACTTCTTGTTTACACAGCTGAGAAACATCATCACCTCCTGCTGGGAGAGAGGGGGCTCTGGAGTTTTGGGGGGCTTTATGGGAGATCTCCAGTGTGGGGGTCATCATACCAAGATGAGAAGCACATGGCAGAAGTGTGTTATGGTTGTATCTGTGAATAAGGACTCAGTTTTACACAGCATAGGAGAGCTTTTTATTTGTTATACCTGCAGCTCAGAATGCTTTTGGGCCTTCCAGGTTTGATTTCTGTCTTTGTGTTTTTAAGAGTACACAGAATTGGGGTAGGGGAGTGGGAAAGAAGTGCTAACCTAGATGAGGACGATTTATTCTTTACTGCTCATAACCAAGTAAACATGACAAAGCCAATACAAAAACTTGGTTCACAGGCAACAAATGCTTCCCCACTACCCAGGGCTTTAGTTTTTGATACAATGAGGGTAAAGAAATGAAGGGTTTATCTTGTAATGGAAGTAATAGAGATATTTGGTTCTGTTTTTGCTGGAAATGCTGAACTTGAAGAAAGCAAGGATTGTTTATACCCTTTTAATATCCTTTTCACAGCTGTTTTGTTTTTCTGAGCCTTCTGTAACGCCTTTGTCCCAGGCCCTGCCCTGCTTTGAACTGGTAACCATTCCTGAGGGAATTCATAAGTGGGCATGCCATTTTGGTTCTTTATACTTACATGCCTTACAGAAAGACATGGAATGGTCAATGTGAGACTTTAAGATATATTTCTGCTTGTCACACATAAATTTACTTCTCCAAATAAGACAGCATAGCCATGGAGCAAGAGGGTGGAGCTAGACTGCTTGGTACCAAAGCATTCTGTGCATGCCCAAAGCAAAGAGAGGCCTTCTGACCAAGCCCAGCCAGAGACCTTTTGTCCATGCCCAAGGTAGAGACAATAAGAGGTAGTTTTCATTTCCTTCAAGCATAAGGCCTCACAGGTCTCACTGGAAAGTCAACAGCCAGGTGACACCTAAAGGTAGTGAAATGACTTTCATTCATTGTGTTCTCAGCATTAATTTACTTGGACTCTTGTGAATACTGATTCAAAGTCCCTTGAGGCAAGCTGTTCTTTTGTTTCTTTTTATAACTGGCAGGAAAATAATCATGGTCTGCAACTTCTACTAACTTTATACCTGGACACCAGGAGAACCTTTACGGCCTGATAGTTTTAGTATTTTTCTTTTCAGTAATTGGGTTGAAGCCAAGGCCTCCTGCATGTAGGTAAATGTTGTATCACTGTCCTACAACCCCAGCCCTATGTGTGTTTGTGTGTGTGTGTGTGTGTGTGTTTGTGTGTGTGTGTGTATCTAAATAAGTTGCCCAGGCTGGTCTGTCTCTCTTGGTAGTCTAATAAAGCTTTGAACTTACAATCTTCCTTTAGCCTTCTGAGTAGCTGGGATTACGAGAATGTGCCATCAACATGGCTTTGAAGGCTTGGGTGATGATATTATGAAGGCTCAGCTATTATGGAATCCAAAGCATCAAATTTCCTAATCTATTCAGGAGGCATTCAAGGCTAGACTGATTTATATCAGAGTTCCAAGCCAGCCAGGGATACAAAACAAAACAATCCACAAAGAAACAAACTTCTCAAACCTTTATTTTCTCTTTTATCTGGTACCACTCTAAAGCAACAGGGAAATTTTGTCTTTGAATTTGAAGAAACTAGGGGACACATGTTAGTGGGAAACACAATATGGAGACAAGTGGATGTCACAGCAGAGTGGAGAGAAACCACACACCTTGGTTAAATGGGAATGCTTCAGAAGGTACCAGATAGTCTCCTGACAAAATCCTAAGGGGAGGTAGTTAGAGGATTGGCACATTAGGAAGGCAGAAGTAAGGCGGTGTGTGTGTGTGTGAGTGTGTGTGTGTGTGTGTGTGTGTGTGTGTGAATGAGAATCATATGGATGTATAGATTCTGAATCCATGCCAGGCAGGGAGGTGAGCATTCTGCTGGCTCTCAGTAACTTTCTAAAGAAACTAAACGGAGGATATTTTGGACTTGGGAGGACAAGCTGTAAAGAAGGGTTGTAATGAGGAACCCTAAGGGATCAAAGACATTAGTAAATATCATGTTGGAGAGTGAGGTCTTCAGGCTTTCTTTCACTGAGGCAAGCTGTTCTTTTGTTTCTTTTTATAACTGGCAGGAAAATAATCATGGTCTGCAACTTCTACTAACTTTATACCTGGACACCAGGAGAACCTTTGAGTCTGATAGTTTTAGTATTTTTCTTTTCCGTAATTGGGTACAGGACTGGAGAATCTGTCTCCAGAGAATGCAGATGCCACAGGCAAGAATGCCAAGGGAGACATTTGGCAATCTTAAATGAGAACACTGAATAGACACCAGATTGCTCTAAAGTGACTACAGTAGAGCCAACCAATTTGTGTCTCCAGTGAACATTTTAGTACCTTGTTCTTCAGTACAAACAAACACCAGGCATGGTCAGACATTGGAGAACAGTTTCCACTGTGGAAGAAAGCAAGAAAAACTAATTATGTGAATTGAAACATGAAGTAGGAGGGATAGGGTAGATACTGCAAGGGACAGCAGAAGATAGCTGGATGCTGTTTAAAAATCCTTAGAGATAAGAGGATTTATATTCATAAAATAAAACAGTCTTCAATCACAGAGTGATCACATCATAGTGAAGAGCTCTTGAAAATTTGAAATTAAAAGTACTATTTTCAAGATAG
>NW_022196912.1:15339676-15349676 GCF_008632895.1 Mastomys coucha | reverse complement strand
CAATGGCATAGATTAGACAGGTTTGACGTGAACATACAGCAAATGTATTCTCTTTTCAAACCTTACAATATGCATCAAATCTCCCTTTCTAGTTTATCTTTAGTTATGCTCCCTTGATGCATAATAAATCCCCATTTATTCATGTTACGTAAGCAAGATCTACAATGTTCTCTAAAACAGTTAGCAAACAATGACACTAAACCCCTTTTCATTTAAAAAGCTCTCCGTGTGATTCTCGATTGTTAAAATGTGTTTAGTTTTGACTGTTTTTCTTGGTTGGTGGGTCTGAAACATGCCTGGGTGGCTCTGACAAAGCAACATTTTTCTCTCTTAGGATCTGTTGGTCTTACTAGATTTAATTGGAGCAGCAAATCCAACATTCCCCAATTTTTTCCCCAAGACCACCAGATGGTTTAACAGACTTCGAGCAATTGGTAAGCATCACAGTTACTGAAGAGCAAGAGGTTGTTTCATTAAAACTCACCATTTATGGTTTAAGTGTACTATTTAAATATTTAACTCACCTTGCTGGCATTTGTCTTACTCCAATTAGTTTATTATTCCTAGTTCTTCAGCAGGCTCAGTTTAATTTCTTAGGTGGAATTCTATTTTGAAATGCAAATGTCAAAACACTACATTTATAGATTCTTAGAAATGATGCCAAAAGATACTCTGGAATTTAATTTCATCTTCCATCTCAGATTTGCCTCCTATCTTCTTCCTTTGTCTCCACCCCCACCCCAAGGACTCCGTGTGCCTCCCTTACTTCCTTTTCTGAAGTGCACACATCAATAAATTGTACCTTATTGTGACTAAAATCTATTGTGCTGTCCTTGTTTGTGGAACTTACACTTTTAACTATTTCTTTAATTGTATAAGAAAAATGTACATGATGGTTAAGGAAATATAAGTATTGATAGATAAGAATATTATATTTCATAGTAGTTGGGGCTTTCTCAGTGTTCTTAAAATCCCATTACACTTGCTTCCTACTTGATACAGTTTTACCCTTGAAACTTAACAATCACAAAAATGAACAGCTATTCCAGGAATTATTTCCTTGCTTTATCATCTGATGATATCTTACCATTTTTTTTAACAAGCAGCACATGGGTTATATACATGAGTTATGTGCTACATGACATCAGGAGTGATGGGCCATGTAGTGGGGAAACATGGTTCAGTGGTTCTCAAACTTCAGTATAGATTAGAATCCCCTGAGTTCATGCTAATGCATGGATTACTGGACTGTACCCTGAATTTCTGATTCCTTAAGCCAGAGGTAGTACTAGTTAATTTGCATCTCTACGTTATTCTCAGGTGATCCTGAAGCTACGGATGAGGAACCACATCTTGAGAATCACTGATAGAGGTCACAGTAGTCTTTTCCCCACAGAGTGGCCAGTTGATATGCTTCATCCTACTCTGTGTGCATATTACACTTTAAGCCCGACATCCTTCCATAGGCATTCCCCATGCACCATCTGGATCTATGAACATCTGCACCTGAGTTTTCCCAATGCCTTTGACTCTTATTTTCTCTTTCTCAATATCAGTTGTTCTATTGAGCATCTACTCTTTTTTTTTGGCATTAGGCTTTTGGTCTCTTTTAATCCTTTTTTTTCAAATTGGTTATTTTATTTATTTACATTTCAAATCTTATCCTCCTTTTCAGTTCCCCTTCCAAAAACTCCCTATCCCACCCCCTCCCCCTGAGTCTATGACAGTGCTTCCCCCACCTGCCCACCCACCCCAGCCTCTGCGCCCTAGCATTTCCCTATCCTGGGAGTCTCCACAAGACCAAGGGGTTCCCCTCTCAGTGATGCCCAATAAGGCCATCTTCTGCTACATATGCAACTGGAGCCATGTGTTCCCCCTATGTATGCTCTTTGGTTGGTGGTTTAGTCCCTGAGAGCTTTGGGTGGTCTGGTTGGTTGATATTGTTTTTCATATGGGGTTGTAAACCCCTTCAGCTCCTTCAGTCCTTCCCCTAACTACTCTATTGAGGTTCCTATGCTCAGTCCTATGGTTGGCTGCAAGCATCAGCATCTGTATCAGTAAGTCTCTGGCAGAGCCTCTCAGGGGACAGCTTTACCAGGCTCCTGTCAGTAAGTGCTTCTTGGCATCAGCAATAGTGTCTGGGTTTGCTGTTTGCAGATGGGATGGATCCCCAGGTGGAGCAGTCTCTGGATGGCCTTTTCTTCAGTCTCTGCTCCACTCTCTGTCCCTGAATTTTTCCTGTGATCTTGGGTGTGTCAGGACACCTGGGAGTTGAGCTTCCTCTGGGTGTTGTAAGAGTGGGTGGTGATCTAGCTCTGCAGGTTTGCTCCAGGCACTGGTTCAAACTGGAAGCAAGCATCTACTCCTAAAGAGGTTTTCACCAGCGCTTCCAGTGTCACGTGTGCCTCTCTGTCTCTATTGTCCTCTACTCCAAAGTCTACGTCAGTGTAGTGTGGACTCTTACTGTCATGGCTATGTTTGCTGATACAGATATAGAGAAGAATTCTATGTGTGGTAAGATTTCAAGCTCCCTAAATAAGGATGTATTCTGAGTCTTGATCAGAGAAAATTAGATGTTCATCTACTGTCTGATTGCTGTCCACAGAAAAGGAACTCTATGAATTGGGTTTACTCAAGGATCATTCTTTGGAGAGGAAGTATTTTCAGAATTTTGGTTATGGAAATATTATCCAGGATGACCACATTCCATTTTTAAGAAAAGGTAACTGTGTCTGTATTGGTGTGCCTTGTGTGCCTCTCTCCTGTATCTGCTGTATTTATTATATTTTATGTGCATTTTGAAATTGTAAAACAATATTATTTTCA
Organism: Mastomys coucha; assembly: GCF_008632895.1. NCBI lineage: Eukaryota > Metazoa > Chordata > Mammalia > Rodentia > Muridae > Mastomys > Mastomys coucha. The sequence goes on along the minus strand of NW_022196912.1, from coordinate 15,346,850 downwards.
CATTCCTTTTTATTGTTCATTTTTATTATATGTTAATTGCATGTAGTGTTTCATGATGACATTTTTATAGATGTATGTAACATAATTTGATCATATTCCTCTCCCTTTGCTCTCTCTTGACCCCTCCCTCTCTTCTACTCCCTTCACCTTTCCCAAACAATCTCCCTGTCTCTTTCATGTCTTTTTTTTAAATGACTCAGTGGGTTTGTTAGGGTTGCTTATAGGAGAACGAATGAGAATTTATTTACAGGAGTATGGGCACCTTACCAGTAGGATCATCACTGACATATATGCCTCTTCCTCCCACAACAACCATTAATAATTATGTACAAATCCTCAGAGAGGGGTGAGGCCTCATGAGAGGTCTGCTCTCCATGACATGGTGTTGTGGGCCCAGTCTTACAAAGATCTCATAAAGGTCATGGCTGTTGTGACTTCAAGAGTGAGGTGGCCTTGGGATGCTTTCATTTCACACCCTTCTCCCATCCTTCCTCTTTCTTCTATCTTTAGCATCCCTTTTCCTTGATGCTTACTGACTCTCAGATGATAAATATGCCTAATTTATATCATTAACATCCAACAGTCATTTATTCTCCTCATTTTAACCAGTTATGTCTCTGCAGTTATCATTGTCTAATGTAGAAAGAATCTTCCTATTCCCCAAGCTTTACTTAGTAACCTAGTGCCATTAGATAGCTTTCTTTAACAGTGAAAGTTCCGGGGTCTCCAACTGCTGCATATATTTGAGAAACAAATTAAGCATGAATAATATTAGTGTACTTTGAATCACTAAGCCCATGCCTCCTTAAGGTTGAATGAATTAAATTTATATAATTGATATTTTGACCTATATAAAAGTATTTTAAGAGATCTAAAATAGACACTAAATTAATTTGAATGAGAACATATCTTTAAAAGGAAATGTACTTATTTTGCTATAAATAAGTTTTGGCCAACATGTGCCTTATGGATTTATATCTATAAGATAAATGTTAGGTAATTAAACCAAATTAAATGATAAGGAAGGCATCTAGATACACCCTCACCTGGTCTATATTGGTGAAAGGTATTATTCAGATGTAGCTTGTAATACATTAACATCTCCTTACCAGGACATGCGCCTAACTAAAAAGTTCCATCCCTAACCAAGAAGCTATTTGCAATTTATACCCATTGAGAGGGGATTTTTTTCCCAGTGGAGTGACACTGGTATATTATCTACACTTCAAGGCTCCATTGGACAATTTTGTGTGTGTGAGTGTATACTCACTCTCTGTCTATTTGTTTTGGTATTTTTTGCCTTTTTGTTTTGAGAGAGAGAGAGAGAGAGAGAGAGAGAGAGAGAGAGAGAGAGAGAGAGAGAGAGGAAAGAGAGAGAATTAAATTGGGAGGGTAGGTAGGTGGAGGAGATCTTGGAGATATTGAGGAAGGGAAACAAAAATGATCAAAATATATTGTATGAAAAAATTCAACCTAATAAATACAAATGAAACAAAATGAAATGAAAAGACCATCCCTTTATTAGCCCTTTTCTTTGGATTATCATATGAAATGAGAGAGTCCATTATTGTTCATTTACATGAAAGAATATGTGTCATGCCTTCCTTTTCTTGTCTTGCCCTTTTCAGTAAATGATCTGCATTTATCCAGCTGCTCAAGTCAGAGTGCTGGGGTCTGTCTTAAGTTCCACTGACTTTCTCTGAGTTCCACTTCAGTATTGTGCACTCATGTGTGTTTAAGTCTTAAGATGACCATCTGAGTTGAATCTTATATACAACACTGGACTTAAACAATAATTTCTATTTCCTCTGATTTGCAACAATCTAGGAGTGATAGGAATCATTAAATATAATAAATCAATTAGTTTGGCCATGATGTCATTCATTCATGGCTTCTCTTTTCTCATGAGAGACATTCTGAAATCTTGATGGCGTCTTTGTTTTTCCATACCTGCTATATAGTTAGAAAATTCCAGAACCCTATGATATCCTGCCTTGCTTTGCATAAAGTTAAGTTATATTCTTGCCTCTTCATTCAACTTTGGTAACAAAGATATCGTGGGGCCTAGAGAGATGGCTCAGTGGTTAAGGGCACTGGCTGTTCTTCCAAAGGACCTGGGTTCAGTTCCCAAGACCCATGTGACAGCTCACAAATTTCTGTAATTCTGGTCTCAAGAGATTTGACACTTTACACAGACACATGGAGACAGAACACCAATGCACATAAAATAAAAACAAGTAAATTATTAAAATAAAGAAAGCTAACTGGTGTCATGATGTGAAAGTCTAAATTAACTCAATGACTTTTAAGAAGCATCCCCACTGGTCTCTAAATTTTACTATTGCTTCTCATTTTTTTTTTGCACATAAAGTAGAATTATCTTTTAAAATCAAATTATGCTAATATGTACTGTTTTAAATATCCTGGTTTGCTGTCTTATAGAGACAGAAAGTCTTTACCATGGCCTAAAAAGACTTCCATTTTCTGATTCTGTTTCAAAATCATCTCTTACTTTGCTTCTCACTTCTTCTTGTGGTTTGGCCACAATGGCCATCTTGTGTCCCAGACTCAGTGCAAGCCTCATGATCGTTACATTTAGGAATATTGTTACCCACAATGCTCATTCCTAGATCTTTGCCTGGCCTCCTTTCTTTTGGATTTGGGCCTCTATTTAAATGTTAGCTCCTGAAGAGCATCTTCCCTGGCATTAAATGGCTCCTCGTTCATTCAGTCCCCTGTGTGCCCTCCATTTTTATCCCCGTGCCCCGTTTTTGTTATTTTTGAAAAACTTTAGCACTGGGTATGATTATGTCTTGTATGTGTCCATGTGTTTCTCCACTAGAATATAAACTTCACATAGGCAAGGTCTTGCCTTTCCTCTCCTGGAACAAGAGCTTCCCAGGCACTGGTGCCTTACCATCCCTTACTGGATTAATTGATCTTTGTTTGACAAGCTTTGAGGTACCCATACACATGAAGATGTGCTTGGGAAACAATGAATTATCGGCTGACTTAAAGGATATGGATTTTTTTTTTTTATCTGCAAATGTCATGCTCTAGTTCACACCCTGGGAATTCTTACTCACTCACAAGTTGCTTCTCTCCTACAGGTGTCCCAGTCCTTCACCTGATACCTTCTCCTTTCCCTGAAGTCTGGCACACCATGGATGACAATGAAGAAAATCTACATGCATCAACCATTGACAATCTCAACAAAATCATTCAAGTCTTTGTGCTGGAATATCTTCACTTGTAATATTGGAATTTAGTTTCTGGTACTTGCTTCTACAGAAACTTCAAGGCACCATTTAAACAATCTGATTCCAGATAAATGTGTGTAGACTTCTGTCCAATAGATTCATTCTGTAGGTGATCGGTGAATTGTAGAATCCTACAATGATGCCTTCACTAATTTCCCTCTAGAGATGAGAAAGAAACATGTAAAGAAATAAAAAAAATAATTTTTGAAACTCTTTTGGATAAAGACTTTAAAATGAAATTAGATTCCCTTACCAATATCACAGACTTGTAAACAATAATGAAAAAAACAATGATGTTGTATGGTACAGTGGTAGTTTTATATGCGATATAAAATAGCATGTTATGTAATATGTAATGAAACACAGGCATGGTACTTTGATAGCCCTTAAGTTTCTTTAAAAAAGCCTTGTGGAGTTCATTTCTTGGAAATTAAAGTCTGAATTAAATTGTATACTGTGAATTTGTTTTCGTGTTCATAAATGAGAAAGTGTCTGTTTTAATGCATGGTCCAATTTTCTAGATTTTCATACTTTTAATTTTTTTTGTAAAGATGATAGTGTTAGTGACAAAACCTCCAGAAAAGGATCTAAAAGTATAATCCCATTATACAGAATAACTATCACCTCTTTGCTTAGTCTCTCGTTTTATTGCACTTATTTCTTTTATGGGTAGAATCAAACTATATCTCTAATATGGGGGGGATTCCCCTTACTAATCTAATTATAAGACATGTATTTGCTGTTTGCATCTTGGGTTGAGACAAAAACAGAAAAAGACCACAGAGTATAGCCTCAGGATTATACAAAGGAATCATAACAGTAGCATGTAAACTATGATACTTTTTTTTGCAATTAATTTTTCTGGTGTTCTGGTTGATACATAGTAATATTTTTTTCCTGGAGACACTTAGACATCCTGGGTTATCGTCAGAGATAGAAAACAATTATCTATAAATAACAATCTCCAACAAATGAACACTTAGGGAAATAGATCATTTCACATAAGTGAAGTTACCTAGGGCCACTGTTCAGGGCAGAAATGGAGTAAATAGTTATTCTTCTAAGGTAAGGGTAGGTAGAGAGTGACATGAACTGGCTAAGTTTGGAAATATTTTTGGTTTTAAGTTTAATGAGAGTGGAAGTAATGGAAAGTACTTTACATGCTAAAATGTAAGTTCTAGGTAGGAAGAGGAAATATATAATTTTAGTTATGTGATTACATAGTTATGCACAATGATATGATCAATACAATATATAAAACATTGTAATTTCATATTTTACACCATTAAATTTTTCTAGAATTTCTTTTACAATGTTGTTTCTAAGGTTATAAGGGATGTTTTGCCTCTGTAACTTAACTTTAAATTTGTTTTTTTCCAAATGTCTATTCTAACTGTATTCTATTTTTTTCTGAAATTTTTTATTATTTAAATGCATTTTATACATCAAACATATTAATAATATTGAGTATTTTGAGAATCAAATAATACATAAAAATTGTTCAGCTTTTATATTCATATCCTTTCATACCCTAAAAATATCATTAATGAATATTTAATACTATCCATAACTGAGGATCTTGTATATAATCTTGAATCCTAAATTGTTTCAAAACATACAAAATATTGTTTGGGAGTTAAGCATAGTAAAAGAATAAAATATTAAAAATGAATCATTAAGAAATATATTCAACAGCCTTTGTATGATACCACCTGACATAGTGAGAGAGTATTTAAAACGCATTATATATCTGTACATTGTCTAATAATCAGTTTACTTAAAAAAGATTATCAGTGTTTCTAGGAGAGAAATTATTTTATCAGTAAGTATATTTTTAAAAATTCAAAATAGCAAAACCTTTTTGTTTTAAAGATTTTATTTTATTTTATTTATTTTATGGGTATGAGTACACTGTAGCTGTACAGATGGCAGTGAGCTATCATGTGTGTGGCTGCTGGGAACTGAACTCAGGACCTCTGCCAGCCCCTCTCGCTCCAGCCCCACTCCCTCCAGCCCTGCTCCCTCCAGCGTAATTCACTGTAGCTGTCTTCAGATGCACCAGAAGAGGGTGTCAGATCTCATTACAGGTGGTTGTGAGCAACCATGTGGTTGCTGGGATCCGAACTCAGGACCTTCGGAAGAGCAGTCAGTGCTCTTACCCGCTGAGCCATCTTGCCAGCCCCGTAAAAACTCTTTGAAGTTAAACATTAAGAAAAGGCTAATTTCAAGCACAGTGAAAAAAATTATTAAAAAGATTTCCATGATGTTTTTAGAACATGATTTTAATATTTTCAACTGTTAATATTCAACAAACAATAATTATCTTAAAATATATTTGGATATTGTCTCTGTGCCCTTTGGTTAGTCTGGCTAAAGGTTTACCTATCTTTTTAATTTTGTCAAACAACCAGCTCCTGGTTTTGTTGATTCTTTGTATAGTTTTTGTTTCTATTTGGTTGATTTCAGCCCTGAGTTTGATTATTTCCTGCTGTCTACTCCTCTTGAGTGTATTTGCTTCTTTTTGTTCTAGAGTTTTCAGGTGTGCTGTCAAGCTGTTAGGTGTAAGCTCTCTCCAGTTTCTTTTTGGAGGCACTTAGAGCTATGAGTTTTCCTCTTATCACTGTTTTCATTGTGTCCCATAAGTTTGGGTATGCTGTGTCTTCATTTTCATTAAATTCTAAAAAGCCTTTAATTTCTTTCTTTCTTTCTTCCTGGATCAAGTTATCATTGAGCAGAGCCTTGTTCAGCTTCCATGTATATGTGTGCTTTCCACTGTTTTTGTGGGTAGTTAAGACCAGCCTTAGTCTGTAGTGATCTGATAGGGTGCATGGGATTACTTCAATCTTCTTGTATCTGTTGAGGCCTGTTTTGTGACTGATTGTATGGTCAGTTTTGGAGAAGGTACCATAAGGTGCTGAGAAGAAGGTATACTCTTTTGTTTTAGGATAAAATGTTCTACAGATATCTATTAAATCCATTTGGCTCATAACTTCTCTTAGTTTCACTGTGTCTCAGTTTAGTTTCTGTTCCCATTGCTGAGAGTAGGGTGTTGAAGTCTCCCACTATTATTCTGTGGAGTGTGATGTGTGCTTTGAGCTTTAGTAAAGTTTCTTTTATGAATGTGGGCACCCTTGCATTTGGAGCATAGATGTTCAGAACTGAGAGTTCATCTTGGTAGATTTTTCCTTTGACCAGTATGAAGTGTCCTTCCTTATCCTTTTTGATAACTTTTGGTTGAAAGTTGATTTTATTCTATATTAGAATGGCTACTCCAGTTTGTTTCTTGGGAGCATTTGCTTGGAAAATTGTTTTCCTACCTTTTATTCTGAGGTAGTGTCTGCCTTTGTCACTGAGGTGTATTTCCTGTATGCAGCAAAATGCTGGATCTTGTTTATGTATCCGGTCTGTTAGTCGATGCCTTTTTGGGGCAATTGAGTCCATTGATGCTAGGAGATATTAAGGAAAAGTGTTACTTCCTGTTATTTTTGTTGTTAGAGGTTGCCTCAACCCACAGGGCATTCAGCAGGGACCTAGGGCAGGGGAGAGAGACTGAGGTGGGACAAGAAACACGAAGAATGAAAGCAAGACAGGTGTCTGATCAAGCTCTGAAAACTTTGCTTCAGGGATGGCAATATAAGTATAAACAAGAGGAGGCTTCAAGGAGGGGGGAAGAGCCCCAGGGGCTTTCTGAAGGTCAGGCGGCAATTTTCAGTCTCTGGAACCAGCAGCCACAGTGTCCTCCACACCCACACATTCTTACTGTTAGACTATATAAGTTCTCTCAGGACTGTATGTATAAGCTAGTAAATTTCCACAAAGCCATGGTTAAGGCCATGGCTCCCGGCAAGAGGTGGAATCATGTTTGTGTGGCTATCTTCTTTTGGGTTTGTTGAAAGATTACTTTCTTGCTTCTT
>NW_022196912.1:15328346-15339153 GCF_008632895.1 Mastomys coucha | reverse complement strand
GCATTTTCTTTGACTGTTGTGTCAATGCTCTCTATGGTGTCTTCTGCCCCTGAGATTCTCTCTTCTATATCTTGTATTCTATTGGTGATGCTTGCATCTATGACTTCTGATCTCTTTCCTAGATTTTCTACCTCCAGGTTTGTCTCCTTTTGTGATTTCTTTATTGTTTCTAGTTCCATTTTTAGATCTTGGATGGTTTTGTTCATTTCCTTCGCCTCTTTGATTGTGTTTCTCTGTAATTCTTTAAGGTATTTTTGTGTTTCCTCTTTAAGGGCTTCTAGCTCGTTACCTGTGTTCTCCTGTATTTCTTTAAGGGACTTATGTATGTCTTTCTTAAAGTCCTCTAGCACCATCATGACAAGTGATTTTAGATCCGAACCTTGCTTTTCTGGTGTGAAGGTGTAACCAGGAATTGCTATGGTGGGAAAATTGGGTTCTGATGATGCCAAGTAACCTGGGTTTCTGTTGCTTCTATTTTTAGGCTTGCCTCCAGCCATCTGTTTATCTCTAGTGCTCCCTGCCCTTGCTATATCTGACTGGAGCCTGTCCTTCTTGTGATCCTGGTTGTGTCAGAACTCAGAGTTCAGCTGTTTCTGTGATCCTGTGATTCTGTGATCTTTTGATCTTGTGATCTTGAGATCCTGGATTGGTAGAGTTCCTGGGAGTCAAACTGCCTCTGTGACCCAGAGATCCTGGTGTGACCAAGCTCTTGGGATCCTGGAATCCTGGGTCTGTTAGAGTACCTGGGAGTGGAGCTTCCTGCAGGTGTTGTGGGACTGGTTGCAAAGTTCGCACCCAAGGTTTGCCTATTTTTTTTTTTTTTTAGTTTACTTATTTTATTTTATGTGTATGACTGCTTGCCTGTCACGTGTACATGTGCACCATATATGTGCCTGATGCTCTGGAAGGTCAGAAGAAGCCATCATACTCTCTAGAACAGTTACAGATGTTTGTGAGCTGCCATGTTGGTACTGGAAACCAAATCTGGGTCCTCAGCAAGAACAAGTGTTCTTAACCCAGCCCCACTTAACCTTTTATTTATCTTTTTTTTTTTTTGAGACATAGTCTCATTTATGTGAGGGTGGCCTTGAGATGACTTTGGACTTCTGGCTATCCTATGTCCACCTGAGGTTACAGACACACTCCCTTGCATGTAATTTCTAAGGTGCTAGGGATCGAACACCAAGGCTTTCGGTATATTAGGCAAGTACTCTGTCGGCTGAGCTACCTCTCTTTCAAGAGCAAATAGTTACTGAGTGATGCTTCTGTGTGACAGAAAATGCTAGAAGTACTTTATATATGCAATCCTCCCATCACCTCAAGAGGTAGGTGGTATCTCACCGTTATTTTATGGTGCATAGAACAGTTAGGAGGTATATTCTTCAAAATCATGGAACCAGTATATGGCCACCGTGGAATCTGAACCTCGATGTTTAGAATCAGCCCTTAAAGCTCACACTTATTCTATGGTCTAGAACTTTCCGTAATGTTGTTCATGTTAGATAAAGTGACATTTGCATATTGAACATTTCACAGGGCATTCTCTCAGCCCGGGTCACATTTCCCAAACCCTTTGTTGCTAAGACTCACTTCACAGTGTTAGCCATCAAAGGCATGCCATCTCTGCAGATTTCTTTCCCTGCCACACCAAAGGCTATTTTTACATCAGCCTGAGCACAAACTGATATCAATGTGAGCAGCTTCAGGACTGGGAAATCTAAGCCACAAAGCAGGATTAAAGAGAGCTGAGTTTTCCAGATTAATTTTTTTAATATGACAGAAATAGTTAAAAGGAGTTTGTGGAAGATACATTTTTTTTTTTACATCAGAAAATAAATAGTTGCATTGATGGTTCATGGTTTAAGCAGTAATAGCAGCATTGATGTAAGCCTAGTCAGGAATCTGGATGGCAGTTGGCATTGCTGCGTACAGAATGATAAAGTTGGCATTTCTGCATACAGAATATAAGCCAAAACGATTAAGCTCCTTTTGAGGCAGTGTGAAATTAATAGGAGATCTACTATAATCTGTTGGGTTGGCATTCATAGAATTATTTTTAGAGGGGGCTGGAGGATATGTTGAAATGGGATATGGGGACAGCAAACACTTAAGCAGCTTAATGCAGCGAAGGCTTGCTTCCCTGCTTCACGGGAGGCGCCGTTGTATTTCACCAAGAGTCTGCATGAATCGAAGAGAAACAATCATGATGTCATAAAGAGAGACATTTGGGGCATGGATTTTGATAGCAACCTCTGAAATACGTTTGTGGAATTCATGCCAGTCAGAAGCATTACTTCTGGAGAAATGCAGCTGTGGAGGCAGTGCTTCACATATACTATCCTGGATTTGGAATTTTTCAATGCGCATTTTGGAGCATTTTACAGCCCCTAATGGAACAATTTGTATGTTTTGCCTACAAGTATTAACCTTTCAATATGTATGGCTATTTTTCTGCTTCAAGAGAAGTGAGTTCAAAGGAAAATATTCATAAAAGTGTATTCATAACTTTGGTATCTAAAAAAAAAAAAATCACGAGCCTGTTATTGTAGCTTGAGGGCTGTTGCTGGAGGAAAAAAGACAGATCCTCACAATAGAGAAATGTTTTAGACAGGAACCAGTTGCCAGAAGAACAAAGCAGACCATGTTTGCAGCCTGGGCTCCAGCTCCTTAAACAGTGTATTTTGTGAAGCTTCTTTCATGGATCAAAGAAATGCATTGATCATGGTGCTCCAGCAAAAATCATGTGAAAAGCTGAACATTTGCCCCATCAAACCAACTGGAGATTCGTTTACTTAAAGGGGCTATAGATAGGGCTCTCAATTCTTCCACCCTGTAATGTGAGGATTAGTTATATTCTGCTCTGATGAAGAGAACATCTGAGTCTCTTTGGAAGATTTAAACATGGGGAATGAAGGTATAGAGACCACGGGAATCAAGGGAAAATGAGGGGAACCATTTGGTAACTTAAAGCCAAGCTAATTTAGGATGTTAAATGCATTTTCTATCCACGAAGGCTTGGGTATTCTTCATACTAAGACTTCCTGTCTATGTTAGGCTTCAAAGTTGAAGGTAAGAAAATTGAGGTTTCTCTCAGTTTCGGGGCTACCGTCTATATGGCCTGAAACTCTAAAAGTTTTGAAGTGGTTTGACTTATTTCTGCCTTAAGCTTTACTGCTGTGACACCCACGGCTCATCTTTTTCAGCCTTCAAAAAGTAAAATGTTTGTTCTGCTGCATGAGCAGAAGCCATGGTAAAAAGCCACTGTTACAGAGAAGAGAGATATTGGTTAGCTAACTGGGTAGTAGGGTGGTAGCGGATACTCCTCAAATCCTCTTACCCACAAAAACTGGCTCCAGGATCCTGGCAATACATCTAACAGCAATAATTTATGACAGTTCTGAAGCATGTTGGATGAAAGGATTGCCTGTCGTGGCTGGATCCCTCAGCCTCAACTTGGTTGGCATGCTCACGCAATGTGATATCATCATGCTCATATTTCAAAGGCAACACATGGAACATGGCCCAACTTCCTGATATATACAAATTTGCCAATGGAGAGTTGAGACTATTTGAGAATCAATATTAAGATCACATATTTGCCACGAAAAGAAAGTAAAGTAGCTTAAAGCAAAATCAAGCCCCCTCCCCACCAAAAAAAAAAAAAACCTCGTTCCAAACACTACGAAGGTAGTGTAAGTTAAATTTTAAACTGATAAAATATGAACAACATCACTTATAAACAACCCAGGAAATGTTCCCTGCCTCCCACCTACTTAACACTGCTGGTACAAAAGGTTCTTGGCATGCATGGATTTAATAGTTGTGGGTTTGGCTAAGTAAGACTGACTGATATGTAGTGAACTATGTTACTGGATCGAGCAATGCAGAGAAGTGAATGAGGGAACTGACTCACAGCCATCAATTTCACTGCTGTTTCTATGATGGCTACAGGAGCATTTGGGCTCCTTTCCTCATTAAAATCAATCCCACATCTATGCCCCAAACTAGATTATCTTGCTGGAGACAAGAAGTATAGAACAACGATAGATGCATGCATTAGGTATGTAACTCATTTTCATCCTCTACTGACAGAAGAACTAAAGGTATTAAACTCCCCATGAAGGCTCTCAGTTTTATTTCTCTTTTTAATGGGATTAATTACATAAAACAAAGGTAGTTAAGTATTTAACTAACTCTTTTAACAATGCTAATGCAAGCAACTTATTGCCATACTTTTTGATAGACTTACCAATGATGTTGCTATTATTATTCTCCTTTTCTAAAGAAATAAAAATGAGACAATACTCTGTTGATGCTACTATTGGATTTTAAGGACTTGAATTTACTGATATATGGCAAAGCTACTTTCAGTTTGGTTATAAAAAGCTTCCAATCACAAAAAGCTTCCAATGTGTTGATTTTCATCTTGAGATAGAAGCACACTTGGCTAGGAAATTTCTCTCTCTCTCTCTCTCCTCTCTCTCTCTCTCTCTCTCTCTCTCTCTCTCTCTCTCCCTCTCTCTCTCTCTGTGTGTGTGTGTGTGTGGGTGTGGGTGTGTGGGTGTGAATTTGTGTGTGTGTTGGAACATAAGGGTGCTTGACTACCTATAGGACAATTTACACAACAAGGAATTTTTCTATCTCTATGCGCATGACATCATCAATAAGGAATGTTGACTAATTTTCAACATTCTAATTTTAGAGGTTCAAAAATTTAGGACTCTGAAGAGTATTCCCAGAAAGGTGAGCTTCCCTGCCACAGGAAGCCAACAGTGATGGAGGAGACATTGTTCAGACATGATTGAGGTCTGGTAGACTAGAAAGCTGAAGACTGGTGTCAGTCAGCTCAGGAGGGAAAGGTTTGTTGACTATGAGAATTTTAGTCCAGAAGTGCTGTTCAAAATCCTAGTTCAGTCAGTATTTTGTCTCTTAACTTCAAAATACCTATTTTTATAGCATTTCTCAGATGTCATTATCAAGCTGATGTAGAGTGACCTGGGTCATCCATCAAGGTCATTATCAGACCACTGCAGGGGCAGAGCTGAGTTGATATCATTAGTCAGGGATTGAGTCTAACTTTGTTGAAGCTGAAAACTGGCCTTAGAAATCATCAACACCATAATTTTTGTCTTTAGCTTTTGGATTTTTTTATTCTATTTTATTATGTTTCTTTCAGTAGTGCACTGTGCTCCAAACTTGACTTAACCAGATTGAAGAAGGATCTGGTTTCTCCACTGGCTGCCCAAAGGGTGCAGGTGACACAACTTGGAAATACAGGTCTTTTATCTTAAATAGATAAAATAAATTAAATAGATGAGCTATATGAAGAGACCAAGGTTTAGCTGCTCACATCCCTCCAATGGTCTTCTCTGAGGAGCAGTATTTCTAGAAGAGACAGATATGGAGAACTAGTTGTAACCTGATGCAAAGCTGAACACCATGGAAACATTCCTCTTATTTGCTTTCCTCTCTTTCCTACTCTGCATCCTACTTCTTTCACTTTTACTCCCTGAAACTACACATTCAAGTACTAGCCATACGATTTCTTCTTATACTTTGGTTTCTAAGGAAACCAAACATGTTAGCCATTTCCTCTTTTAAAAAACTAAGATATAATTACATTACTTTGCTGTTCCTCCTCTAACCCTCCCACGTCCTTTACTCATTTTCAAATTGATGGAATATGTGTACACATGTACATATATACATATAAGTCAATGCATACAACCTAAGGAGTCCATCTTTGTTGCCTGTGTGTCTATAATTTTGGGGCTGACCACCTTGTACTGGATAACCAGTTGGGGGTCTCATCCCTGGGAGATGCTAACTCTTGCTCTATCAGCAGTCAATAGTAGTTCTGTAGTTTTTTGTCTGGGAATGAGAGCCAGTGAGATTACCCCAGAATGTCTGCTGATATTATCATTGTTTAGATCTCATTTAAGCAGTTATATTGTTGAAGTATCATGGGTTTATCTTTCATGTCACTTCTAGCAGACAACATTATCACAACAGACTTCTGGTCTTTTATCTCTTATGTTCTACACTCTCCTACCCCCATGTTCTGGGATAGTCCCTGAGCCTTAGGTCCAGGAGTTGTGTCATAGATGACCATACAGACTATTGATTCTTGTGTTCTGACCAGTTGTGGTTTCCTGAGGTGACGTCTGCTTGTTGTAAAGAGGAACTTCTTAGTCCCACAACACCTAGAGGAAGCTCCACTCCCAGGCACTCTAACAAGCCCAGGATTGAGGATCAGAGGTGAGGAGGACATAACATCTGTTCCAACACTGGGAATAACTGGGACCAGAGGGACCCAGGCACCCAGGAACTCCACCAGCCCATTGGCACTGGTTCCTTCCAGTCTGTCTGGGCTGGTGCTCTGAGCAGACCTTGGGTGCAAATTTTTCAGCCAGTCCCACAACACACAGAGGAAGCTCCACTCCCAGGTCCTCGAATGGGCCCAGGATCACAGGATCCCAGAGACAGCTTGACTTTGAGGAGTTCTGACACAACTAGGATAACAGGTAGGACAGGCCCCAGTCAGATTTAGCCAGGGCAGGTAGCACTAGAGGTAACCAGATGGCAGGATGCAAACCTAAGAACATAAGCAACAGAAATCCAGGTTACCTGGCATCATCAGAACCCAATTCTCCCACCATAGCAAGTCCTGGACACACAATAACACCAGAAAAGCAAGATTCAGATCTAAAATCACTTCTCATGATGGTGATACCAGACTTAAAGATGGACATAAATAACTCCCTCAAAGAAATACAGGAGAACACAGGTAAACAGCTAGAAGCCTTTAAAGAGGAAACACAAAAACACCTTAAAGAACTACAAGAAAACACAATCAAACAGGTGAAGGAAATGAACAAAATCATCCAGGATCTAAAAATGGAAATAGAAACAATAAAGAAATCAGAAACGGAGACAACCCTGGAGTTAGAAAACCTAGGAAAGAGATCAGAGGTCATAGATGCAAGTATCACTAACAGAATACAAGATATAGAAGAGAGAATCTCAGGGGCAGAAGACACCATAGAGAGCATTAACACAACAGTCAAAGAAAATGCAAAATGCAAAAAGTTCCTAACCCAAAACATCCAGGAAATCCAGGACACAATGAGAAGACCAAACCTAAGGATAATAGGTATAGAAGAGAGTGATGACTCCCAAGGTAATGGGCCAGTAAATATATTTAACAAAATTATAGAAGAAAACTTCCCTAACCTAAAGAAAGAGATGCCCATGAACATACAAAAAGCCTACAGAACTCCAAATAGACATAGAAAAGAAATTCCTCCTGTCACATAATAATCAAAACACCAAATGCACTAAACAAAGAAAGACTTTTAAAAGCAGTAAGGGAAAAACATCAAGAAACATATAAAGGCAGGCCTATCAGAATTACACCGGACTTCTCACCAGAGTCTACGAAAGCTAGAAGATACTGGGCAGATGTCATACAGACCCTAAGAGAACACAAATACCAGCAAAATTATATCCAGAAAAACTCTCAATTATCATTGATGGAGAAACCAAGATATTCTATGAGAAAATGAAATTTACACAATATCTTTCCACAAATCCAGCCTTATAAAGGATAATAGATGGAAAACATCAACATAAGGAGCAAAACTACAGTCTAGAAGAAGCAAGAAAGTAACCTTTCAACAAACCCACACAAACCTAATTCCACCTCTTACAACAAAAACAACAGGAAGTAACAATTACTTTTTCTTAGTGTCTTAATATGAAAATATTACCAACATATCCTAATCGATTGAAATTCAAAACCATGAGGAATTAGAAATTTGTTGGTTGTCATCCAGTGGTCTCTTTAATTTAGTAATTGGAGAAATAGGCCCAATATTGTACAATCAATATACACCTTTGCCACTTCCATTTGTTTACTCCAGTAAAATCCGCAATATCGGGGATAAAAGCCTGATTAAGGATAAGAGGCGTTATGACTTCAAAAGGAGTTCTGTGCCTCCTGTGTATTCAGACAGTCGCTGGCATCTCCTAACTCAGAAGTGTTCCAGATTAATCTTTCCAATCATCAACATGCCCTCTTATTTAGGCATCAAAGGTACCCCAAGAAATGATTCGTAAATGGCTAAAAAGGGTGTTGTTCCCTGGCCAGCACAACATTCCAATATATCCTAATTTAATTCCAAGCTGTCCTTAGCTTGGAATTTCTCACAATTCTCACAATTCTATCTTATCAGATAGAATGTCCTCAGAGTTAGCAACATAGGTCAGGCACCATTGCTTACTGTTAACATAGAATTCTCAGGGCAGTCCCATAGAAGAAAGAACTGTTTTACATACTAGAGAGTAATCAAAGGGCTTCCCTCACTTAAGGGCATTAGTAGGAACTGCTAGATTGGAACCTCCTGGTGCTTACCTCAAGCAGACCCAGAGAATTAGCATAGGAATACCAAAATAGCCCCAGCAGGGAGGGCACCACTGCTCTTCTGCTCGCTTCACACGTGGATACCTGATCCTACCAACCTTGATGTGGTGGTCACTTGCCTATGTGACTTCAGTCTTGCTCTCTGATCCTATTGACCTTGTTGTAACCCTCACCCACCAACATGACTTTTGTCATTCACCCTGCTTTCTGTATACCATATAAGCTTGGTTTTCACTTTGTGCAGGGACTCGCACTCTGACTAGAACTAGAATTTAGATGGACTAGGACTTAGATTTATGGAGTCCGAAGTCGGGCCCAGAGCACTTGGGCCTGGGGGGGCGGGAAGTGGTGGGGAGGTGGGGAAGGTGCACCAGCCCAAAGGAGATGGCTGCTGCTTTAGACCCAGTGTGTTTTAGATGGCTTCAGATGTACCTTAACTGCTGAGCTGCTAGATTTATCATTTCTCTTTTGTAGTAATTGTAAAAGCCTCATGCCATTTTTAAGAAATACATTCAGATTCAGCACACCCTTGTGTTAGACTCTGTCTGTCGTTCACCAACTTCTTGCTCACCTGATCAGAACTCCCATCCCACAGAAAACGGGGTCCCCACAATGAACCCGGTCCATGGCACACCTTCTGCTTGTTTGTACATGACAGTGTCTTGCTGGGTTCCACATAATGGTTCTGAAACCATGCTTCTCCTATCTCAGCCTCCCTATTAGTAGGATTGTTTATTTGATGTTTTTACACTGTACTATGGTTTTCAGAAGAGCTTACATATTTCAAAAGTATATACAGCCCAAAGAAATGGAGACAATTAACTTGGGAGGAGACTTTCAAGAGAACAACAAAGAGTGAGACTGAATGTTTTGGTTGATGTTTGTAACTATTGTATCAAGTTTGAAGAAGACTTTATAAGTTAATTTTTCTCTCAGATGAATGCTTTTCAAAATCACCACAGCCAATGAACCAGATTCTTACACTCACCTAATGTCTGTGCCACCCTCCAAGCAGAACCATTGTTCATTGAAACAGTTGGTGATTGACTTGATGGATAGACCATCTTAATACACACACTATTTCTTAAATTAATGTAACCTGTTCTCTGTGGGCTGAGAATGAAGACAATCACTCAAGTCAAATAGCTTTGACCATAGCAGGAAATCTGAATCCAAAAATCATGTCTACAATCCATTCCTTGGTGCAGCAGTATTGTCAACTCTCAGCTTAGCTATGATGGAGGTAAAATCCTTTGGTGATGTGAGGATCATTGAAGTACAGTCTTATTACAATGAACTCCAGTGTCTAAAAATTGTTCTTATTTTGGGCTTGTACTACAATAAGAGCCAAGAATTTAAGCTCTACTAAGACCAAAACAAAGAAACAAAAAGGTTTTATCAATTTATCTATTTATGTTAATTAAAAAATACTAGTAGTGATGTATTATTTTAAAATATACAGTTAATATGTTTGGAGCTATTTCAAATTTATATTGAGACAAATGCATTTTCAGAATTGCTATAGACAAGCATCTGCATAAGACTGTTCAATTGATTGTTCTTTTATCTCAAACAATTTTTTTTACAATACTCATTTTTATTGTTAGAGTATTTTATAAATTTTAAAGAATATGACAAAATAAAAAAGGTAAAAAAAAATAAAATAAAATTAAGTACTAATCAATTAAAAAAGAGGAAATTCTTTTGTGAGGAGTGAGTTGCACTTGTCTGTGGGTGTAAGGCTAAAATGTAGAATCTAGAGTGGCTCAGGTTCCTTCTGATCTCTTTGGGCTGGTGTCCTGAGCAGACCTTGGGTGCAAGCTCTGCAGCCAGTCCCACAACACCCAGAGGAAGTTCCACTCCCAGGTGCTCTGACACTCTCAGGATCAGAGGTGAGGAGGAAACAACATCTGTCCCAACCCCTGGAGTAACTGGGACCAGCGGGACCAGGCACACAGGAACTCTGCCAGCAAAGTGGCTCAGGTTTCTTCTGGTCTCTCTGGGTTGGTGTCCTGAGGAGACCTTGGGTGCAGGCTCTGCAGCCAGTCCCACAACACCCAGAGGAAGCTGCTGCACTCCCAGGTGCTCTAACAAGCCCAGGATCCCAGGATCCCAGAATCACAGGATCACAGAGACAACTTGACTCTGAGGAGTTCTGACACAACCAGGATCACAGGAAGGACAGGCTCCAGTCAGATTTAGCAAGGGGAGGTAGCACTAGAGATAACAAGATGGCAGAGGACAAGCATAAGAAAATAAACAACACAAACTAAGGTTACTTGGAATCATCAGAACCCAATTCTCCCACCATAGCAAATCCTGGACACATCATCACACTGGAAAAGCAAGATTCAGATATAAAATCACTTCTCATGATGATGATAC
>NW_022196912.1:15327042-15327806 GCF_008632895.1 Mastomys coucha | reverse complement strand
TAAGGGAAAAAGGTCAAGTAACATATAACGGCAGGCCTATCAGAATTACACCAGACTTCTCACCAGAGTCTACAAAAGCTAGATGATCCTGGGCAGATGTCATACAGACCCTATAAGAACACAAAAGCCAGCCCAGGTTACTATACCCAGAAAAAGTCTCAATTACCATAGATGGAGAAAACAAGATATTCCATGACAAAACAAAATTTACACAATATCTTTCCACAAATCCAGCCCTACAAAGGATAATGGATGGAAAACATCAACATAAAGAGCAAAACTACACCCTAGAATAAGAAAATAATCTTTCAACAAATCCACACAAATCTAATTCCACCTCTTAACAACAAAAACAGCAGGAAGTGACAATTACCTTTTCTTAATATCTTAATATGAAAATTAATGTACGAACATATCCTAATCGATTGAAATCCAATAATATGAGGAATTAGAAATTTGTTGATTGTCATCCAATGGTCTCTTTAATTTGGTAATTGGAGAAATAGGTCCAATATTGTACAATCTATATACACTTTCAGCTTGTTTGTGACAGTGTCTTGCTGTGTACAACATAAGGGTCTTGAAATCTTGCTTCTTTTATCTCAGTATCTCTTTTAGTAGTATTGTTTACTTCATGTTTTTACACTATAATATGCTTTTCAGAACAGCTTATATATTTCACAAGTATTTATATATCCACGGGAGACATAGACAATTAACTTGGGAGGTGGCTTGTAGGAAAGAGAACAACAAAGAGTGAGACT
>NW_022196912.1:15317253-15326720 GCF_008632895.1 Mastomys coucha | reverse complement strand
TCATTTCTTGGTGCAGCAGAACTGTCAACTCTCAGCTTAGCTACAATGGAGGTGAAATCCTTTGGTGACGTGAAGGTCAGTGAAGTACAGCCTTATTACAATGAAATCCAATGTCTAAAAATTGTTCTTATTTTGGGCTTGTACCACAGTAGAAGCCAAGATTTTAAGTTCTACTAAATATAAAACAAACAAACAAACAAAAAGACTTTATATATTTATGCTCATTTAAGAAAATACTAGTGGTGATGATTATTTTGAAATATACAGTTAATATGTTTGGAGTTATTTAAAATTTATATTGAGAAAAACATGTATTTTCAGTATTGCTGTAGACAAGCATCTACATAAGACTGTTACATTGATTGTTATTTTATATCAAACAACTTTTATACTTATTTTTATTGTTATAATATTTTTTAAATCTTAAGGAATATGACAAAAAGATATTGTAGGTATTGAATGGGGGGTTTCTGAGAGGAGTTGGGGCACAAAAGGGCAACAAGAATGTGATTTAATTCTATTTATTCAAAATATGTTTTTAAATGTTAACAAATTCAGATAAATTGACATCATGTAACTTTTCTCATCATAATGCAATAAAAATTAAAAAAAAAAGAAAAAAAGATTCATCACTTCATTAATCCCATGTAGTTGGCAAAGTTTGTAATATCAGGAAGGATTTTCCTACTGCTAAGTGGGCCTTAAGTCCACTTAGATAGCTGTTGGTTATCACCATCTATGGGTGCATTATTGCACCCTTAGGGATAACTTCCTGTGCTGGTCATTGTTGTAATTCATAGCTGGACAGAACTATTGCCTTCCTCCTGTGGCAGCAGACACAGTACATTCTGGTACTATGAAAGCTAGAGCACAGAAAGGAGGCTTTCAGGATAAATCCAGCTGTGTCTTAGGAGTCCGAGGTCTGAAATGCATCGTGTCTTCAATGATAGGGACTTATCTTCAACCCCTGAGAGGCAACTAACTGTAACAGCAGTAACCTATTGTTAGGGTTTGAACAGCTCTAATCAACAACTGATTTCTCATGTCAAGCCAGTTCCATCTTGTTCTTTTAAAATAACACGTATGGATGTTATTACTTTGCTTTTTTATTTAGTATTTCTAGAATCTGAGCTCCCAAGAAGAGCCAGGCTTTTATTTCATTGCCTTCTGAAGCCTCAGTGAGCAGTCTAGCACTTGGCATATAATAGATACTTATTAAGCACTTGCTGGATGAATTGTACACGTGAAGAAATGTGTCTGTCCTAATCCTGGACCTCCAGCCACTAGGATTCACCTGTAAATCACATAAGCCATATAAACTAATCTTTGGTCTCATTAGAGTCCATCATCTTGGCATCTGACTTTTAATCTGCCCTTGATAATTGTTTTCTTCTTTCTCATCTGTCACCTGCATCAAGAATATCCCCCCAGTTGGACTTTTGGACACCCTGACCTCTTTCATCTGCACTCCATTTAACAGAGAAATCTTTTAAAGTCTTGCGTGCGATAGGACCTCCGTCCTATTTTGCCTGACACTCTTGGTACCATTAAACTGAACTAAGAATTAACAGGGATGTTGTACTATAGTTTCACTCAAAAAACACTTTCTCCATTCCTCTGTCTACTGAAGCTTTACAAGCTTCTTTGCTGTTCTTGAGCTTGCTCAGCTCTTCCCCGATGTACAGAGGTTTCTGAATAGTGTTCTCTTCTATCCACAATTCTCCTTTACTTCCCACTCAGCTTGTCTGTCTTTTCACAAAAGTCTTCCTTCATATCTCCTTATCACATATATGATATATGCACATATATATGCATCTCTTGATATTCAGCTTGTTTCTTTTCTTACATTTATTAAAAGTTGCTATCACTTTTGGGGAAATCTTTCTCAAGGATCATCATATTATTTGAGCAAGGATGGTAGCTCATGCTTATAGTCATTATTCTATTCCCAGTGGCTTGAAGAAATATTAATATAGAGCAGATGTTTAATAAATATTTGGTGATGGAACAAATATTTAGGTATCCACCCTACTTTTAATTTGTTGCCTTCAGGGCTTCTAAAATGTCCCACCCCATTATCAGAAGTCACCTTGTAGAAAATATAGCAATTTATTTCCTGGTTTTGAACTCTTTCTGAGAAAGTCACTGTCATTAGACTGTATTATAACTGTCATAACTTCTGTTATGTTAGAAGATGTCTTTCTCTATGCTATTGTAGTCCACTTCCTGCCTTGGACAAATACCTGACCAAGCTTCAGTGATCATAGCCCTTGTCTTCAATGGAGGCTTGTTCTGTGCCCTGATTGAACCATGAAAACTCAAATAAATTTAAATCCTATGATGACTTGGGACTTGCATCAGACTTGGAGAGGTTCATCCAGTCCAGTGCCTTTTTGTTGTATCTGTATCTCCATTTCACATCACCTGGCTGACTTTGGGATTTCAGATTGGTGCCCTAAAGATTATAGAGGACATAGTTATTAGAAGAAACAAGACAAAAAGAAATAAATCAAGATTTTGACTTCTAGCCAGACAGACAAAAGAATTTGATAACTATTGAGGTCAAATCCACCAACATGGTTGAAACTAGGTACCAGGGGATGCAGCCACAGAGCAAGGTTTCTACTCACTAGAGACTGTTGGGTTATCAGATGGCTTTGCCTGACCTCCTCTCTCCAAACTCAATGCCTTCAGTTTTCCAGCTAAGTCTGGGAGTCCTGTAGCAGAAACTTCCTGACTTACCTCTCTCTTTCAGGAGGATGGCAGTTAAGGAAATGCCAGAGAAGAAAGATAAAAAAATATCTGTGTGAAATAATGTAGAATTGGACATGGTAGCACATACCTGTAAGTCCTGAAATTGGGATGTGGAGTCAGGAGAAAAACAGAGTTTCAAAGTCATTCTTGGCTACATACTGAGTTTGTGTCTAGCTTGGACTACATAAGACCCTGTCTTAAAAAATAATAAAACCAAATAATGAAGTGTGAAGAACAGAATTCTGAATACGGCTCAGCCCTGAAGAAGTTTCTGGATGAGACACACGCTTGGTGTAAGGAAACATCAGCTCGGAACCTCCAAGACTGAGTTATTTGCTCCAGAGGGAGAGAGGGAAGGGAATAAAAGATAAATACAGGAGACAGAGGAAGATGTAGAGGGGAAGGAAACAAAGGGGGGGGTAGGATTTTTTCCAGAGTGGGACAAAGGACTGCCTTTAGATAGACCTTACCCATAGATGTGGCCCATAGAAAAATTAAAGTTTTATAAAGGTAAAAATGGGAAACCCCATGTTGGGATGGAGTATTCAATTTTAATTGGGCATGCTAATTAAGTGAGACAAAGGAGGCTTTTGATTGCTGGATTTCAATACTTTGATAGCTTGGTAGTCAGCCTCTGGAGGAGGAGGAAGTGGCCAAATAAGGGAATAGACTTTAGTGGCTTGCTTTAAGAATGCAATCTAATGGTCTTTAGCCGGGCAGATGGAATAGGGAGAAGGGCGAGGCTTGCCAGAGCCGTGCTGGCCATGCTCAAGCTGACCAGAGTCCCTTCATTTGGGTAGGAGCAAAAGGTTAGACGTTCACAGAGTAGGGAGAGGTAGGAAGGGACGTCGAAGTCCCTTTAGGCTTCGAGCTCGCAACCTGCCCTCAGCTCCCTAACACAAGCTTACTTGGCTTGCTTTTCGCTTCTGTGTATCGGCAAGGTCTTTGGTTTTAGGCTGTTTCCTCTGGCAGCTAAGAACTCAGTGTAAGAAAGTTTGCGTGGGCATCTTTAAAACCTCAAGTGGAGTCTTTCTGACTCATCCTTCATGCCTCTCTCCCACAGCTAGCTCTCGGGAAGGAAACTCCCCGGGTGGAGTCAGTGCTTCCTGCCTTCTGGTTCTGGACCCTTTTCCTTCCTGTGAGTGGGATGTAGCAGAAGTGGGTTTTCTCTGTCTTCATCATCCTTTCATGTCCCCTCTTCCCTTCTCCAACAAGCACTATTTGGAGTTAAAATGGAAGGATAGAAGTTCGTATTCCAAACATTTAAAAAATGGAGGATCTCTAAACTGGGGAGATGACTCCAAAGGTAAGAGTATTTGTTGCTCTTCCAAGGGACTTGAATTCAGTCCCTAGCCCTCACATGGTGGCTCGGAGCTGTTTATAACTCTAGTTTCAGATGGCCTTATGCTCTTTTCTGACCTCCATAGGCACCAGAAATGTATGAAGTACACAGATACACATGCAGGTTAAAAAAAAAGTCCCCAACTTAAAAATCAAAACCCCAGGGCCTCACTATGTAACCCAGACTGGCTTGCACCACCCCGTGTAGTCTAGTGTACCTTCACATAGTCTCCTGCTTTAGCCTCTCAAGAGCCAAGATTATAGGCATATGCAGAAAACACTTTGGAGGCAGGGTGTGGTGATGTATAACTTTAATCCTAGCACTCAGGAGGCATATGCATAGATATTTCTGAGTTAGAGGTGAGCCTGGTCTATAAAGGGAGTTCCAGGATAGCCAGAGCTTCATACACAGAGAAAGCCTGTCTAGAAAAACCAAACCAAACTAAATCAACCAAACCAACCAACCAACCAACCAACCAACCAACTAACCAACCAACTAACAGAACAAAAACCAAACAAAACCAAACAACCAAACAACTAAACAACTGCCCCCAACTACTTTTTAATTAAGAGATTAAAGTTAGACAATGTTAAACTTCCAGTTTACAAGTCTAATTGTAGAGTTGAAACTTTGAAGATTCTTTCTGTGTTTCTGATTCCTACACATTACTACCTCCTTAGAGTAACTCCTGTAAGGATGTTGGACAGGACCTGACTAGGGGCAACAAGCTTCTCATCTCAAATTGGTGGATGCTCTACCCTGTGATCTGCAGGTTTCTTCAATGAGTTCAGTGTCCTGTCTTAGACATATGGTTGGGCTCCTGAACACTGGTGACAGCCTGATATTTTGTCATAGGATCATTCTGCCCTACCATTCTGTGTTCTGATGGAGTTGCATGGGGGTATAATCTGTGGTTTGTATTTTGATATATAGCTCCTCCTTTGGATGTGAGATATACCACATCTGTCCATCTCAGCTGTCTCCCCAATATCAAGGCTCAGCCAGTTCTTCAGTGAGCATGAGGAAGGCTGAAGATGATTGGGCATGGAGTTAAGAGGGAAACAAAAAAAAATGTTCAAGGTTGCAGAATCTGTGTGCATTGACTCAGAGAAGTAGGACAAGTAGTATCAGAGAATAGAATGTCTTTTACTACAAGCTTATTAAAATTAGAATCTGTCTTTCTTTGCTTTGTCCTTCTCCAACTCATCTGACTTGGTCTCCTGTCTCTTTTGCTGTGTTTTCCTCATCTCCAGACTTGAGGATGTTGAAAGACTGTAGGGCTTAGCACTTGGTCCTCATGACTTTGTCTCGGTCCATGATCAAACTCACCTGCCTTCAGCATTCATGAGTTCAAAGACAATTGCAACTCTGCCAACTGCCTGTAGTTCACACAGACCTTCTACTGGTAGAACAGGTCCATGCAGGGAACTCAGCCCACCCCACTAAACTCCTAATATTCTCCACCTTGGTTGTTTGTAATTTGTTTTCTCTGCACCTCAGCATACCATTAAAGGCATTGCTGACTTCTCTCTCATACCCCACATGCAACTAATTAGCTAATAGGCAGTCCAGGTCTCTCTTTAAGCACACCTAGAGTTTGGTCTGCCCTCTTGATACCTTCACTGGTCCAAGGCTCCATCGCTTTATGCTCCAGTTACTGTGAGAGCTTATGAACTGCTCTTGCTTCTACCCTGTTGCCTTAGACTCCACGTCATGCTACAGAGTGACCCTTTGGAAGAGTATATTGGATCATGCCACTCTCAAACTCAAAGTCTTGCTACAGTTGCTTATTCAGAGTGAATGCCAGTGTCTGTATAGTAACCTTTTGACCCTTTGTGATCTGTCCCTTCAAATGCTCTGACGTCATCTAAGTCTTTCTCATTGTTCACTCTGCTCTAGCTACACTGGAATATTTGACATTACTTCGGCACCTCAAGCTTGGGGACTGTGCTTCTACTAGGTCTCCAAGCCCACTTCCCTTAAATAATACAGGATCTTTTTTGTTTTGTTTGTTTGTTTGTTTGTTTTCTTTTGTTTTTGTGTGTTTGTGTTGGGGACCTTTTAACCTCATGTCTTTGGTCTGTCTTTGTTTCTACCCTATCAAGCCTGGATACTCTTGCTTTTATTTTGACTTTTTCAGTTATTTGTTAGTATTTTCAGGTTGTCTGTCTCCATCTTCAGACAAACACACCAACTGGCTAATGGGGTGGAGATCCCTGGGTTCAGTCTTACAGAGATTCATATTTCTTTTGGGTATGGATAATATTTGAAAATGGTCTGTTTTAATTTGACGGGGAAGTCTAGGGAAAAGACAGTATGTACTTAAAAACAGCCAAAATGTAAACTATTTTCAATAGAGGCTACTATTGTTTATCTCATAAACAATATATAGGTTTCTATAATAAAACCAGCTAACAGGATGCTTATACATGGAAAGGACAAAAGGAACCCTCTCTCCAGAGTCTCTCAACAAGAATTTCAACTTCATAGTTTTAGTAGGGCTCCTCCACTTAAATTTTGTTAGGTATTGTGAACATGATTTTTTTTTTTTAACAGATCTTGCCTCAAGTTTATTTGTTAAAAACACCATAGGACACTGGTCACCTGCAAACTGTGTGTGGGTAGGTGTGTCCCAGCACTCCATCTGTCTTCACATTGTTTAGAGCCTTTTCTATGGGGCCTTCACAGGGGCCTGGGCACCTTTGGGCGCCTGAGCTGGAACTGAAGCCTGGGCCTTAGCTGGAGCTGTGGCCTCTGCCTTGGTTTGGAATTTAAGCTTTGGTTGGCAGAGTCTACACCCCTTGGCCATACAGCTCCGAATCTGCTTCCCAAGCCTGAGGTGAGCTATGAAAGTCAGACGGCTGAGTTTGGGGCTAGGGCCCTTTGGCATCGTGGGCTTGATGGCCTGAGGCTTCACCAGGGCCTTGATGGCCTCTACGCATGCACCCACTGCCTTTGCGTTGTTGGCCTGCATATTCTTCAGGCCTTTCTTGTGCTTCTTGGCAAAGTGCATGTTCCTCAGGAACTTAGGGTCAACCCCATTAAGAGATTCCTATCTTTGTGACCGGGGTTTCTTGATGCCATTTCTGTGCCATTTGTGGGACTGGTTGTGTGTGGTGTGGTTCTTGGATTTGGCCATATCTGCACGGTAACCTGCAGCTCTGGCAGCACCTGGGACCGAAAGAGAAAAGTGAACATAAATTTAATGATGATTATGATACAAAAAAATATCTACCTCTCCATACTACATAAGTTAAAGCTGTCCAGGTTTACCTGGAAACTTACAAGGCGTAATAGTTTTACAGACTGTACACAGATAGCACTAATTTGTTGCATCACTCGGTACGTGTAATTTAAATTCAACCCTCCCCATAGTGCGATGTTGGCACACCGTATTCTCAGCTAAACGGTTGCCAATGTCAAAGCTCCAAATGCTTTTACTTAGAACAGTGACAATTGAACTTGCTAAGTGTTAATAATCCTTCAAGCAAGGAGATGGCCAAGGTCACTAGTCCTTCATCTGAGTAGCCAGTCATTTCTAGTATGTGATTAGGTCCCGATTATATCAGATGTCAAGGGCTTCTGGGAGCCCTAATTATATGAGTCATTAAGGTTTTCTGGGAATATAGGCTAAAAATTAAAATGAGGAGGGTAGTCACATATACCACAATAAAAATTAGTTGATATAGGAGCAAAGACCCTAGATATTGTCTTACACCCTCATTTAGAAACATTCCTTACAACAAATAATACATTTATTTGTTACTATTATGTCTTATGATATTATTTTTTATCAAAAGAGTTGTTAAAATCACTAAACATAATTATATAAATATAAATCTCCCCTAACTTCTTGGTTCTTGTTCTAAAACCTACAAGAAGAAAGCCAATGTATAGGCAATCTTCATTTGCTATAACATGTCATGTATAAATTCCTAAAGTTTATGACTGGTCCATTCATGGTAACAAAATCTGATTTATAAATATAGGTCTAATTACTAATGTCTATATTAACATTGTTAAGCTTTATCTGCTTAGAAAACTAAACCATATATAAAAGTATAGTATTTTACAGATATGCACTGCAAAAGAGTTTTTAAAAATAAGATTTCTAGTCTTTCCATGAACTGTATCTATGGTTTAAAGTTGACTTTGATACTAGGAGAACTTCATTTTTTTTCTTATTTTCAACATAAGATTTTTATTATTAGAGAAATTCACATAATGCACCCTGATCACATTCACTTCCTAGGTAAAATTATATAATCCTAATTTTATAAAAATTACTTGTCCCAAACTGGTAAAGATAATTAAGACATACAAATTAATGATCAGTCCCCTTATAAATAATCAAATTCCTTAGTGGACTAAAAACTATTTTTGTAGTCATACTAAGGACAAATATAACTCATTTACAGAGACAAGCTTAGAGGGAGAGACCAATTTGTGCCTCCCATTAAATAATCTTCTATATATATTGTGTAAGTTAAGCCTGAAGCAAGTAACTCAAAACAAGTTTGAAGTAAACTTAAAGCTTATTTAATATAAAATAATATTTAAAATCAGGTACACTGGAAAAAAGACTGGTTATAAAAAGTAAATACTTGTGTAAAATGGGCTAAAAATACAATCTATGTACATGGCAGGATGTCCCTAACCCCAAGTAGTTCCCTTGAATGGAGCATAGTGCCGCCAGAGTAAGCTGTGTGCTAGTCTCATCTCAGGAGAAGGATGCCTGGGAAAGTAAGGCCTGCCTGAAGTCTGGTGCTCCTGTCCTTTCTGTGTAGGCCTGACCAGCAGCTCTGCCTGTTTAGGCCTAGTCAGCTCTGGCTGTGTAGGCCTGACCAGCTCTGCCTGTGTAGGCCTGGCCAGCTCTAGCTGTGTAGGCCTGACCAGCCCTGGCTGTGTAGACCTGACCAGCCCTGCTTATCTGCCATCTCTGGCTATGCATGTCTGGCCAGCTCTAGCTGTGTAGGCCTGACCAGCTCTGCCTGTGTAGGCCTGACCAGCTCTGGCTGTGTAGGCCTGACTAGCTCTGGCTGTGTAGGCCTGACCAGCCCTGTCTGTGTAGGCCTGACCAGCCCTGGCTGTGTAGGCCTGACCAGCTCTGGCAGTGTAGGCCTGACCAGCTCTGGCTGTGTAGGCCTGACCAGCCCTGTCTGTGTAGGCCTGACCAGCCCTGTCTGTGTAGGCCTGACCAGCCCTGGCTGTGTAGGCCTGACCAGCTCTGGCAGTGTAGGCCTGACTAGCTCTGGCAGTGTAGGCCTGACCAGCTCTGGCTGTGTAGACCTGACCAGCTCTGCCTGTGTAGGCCTGACCAGCCCTGGCTGTGTAGGCCTGACCAGCCCTGCCTGTGTAGGCCTGACCAGCC
>NW_022196912.1:15315928-15316083 GCF_008632895.1 Mastomys coucha | reverse complement strand
TAGGCCTGACCAGCCCTGCCTGTGTAGGCCTGACCAGCCCTGCCTGTATAGGCCTGACCAGCCCTGGCTGTGTAGGCCTGACCAGCCCTGGCAGTATAGGCCTGACCAGCCCTGGCTGTATAGGCCTGACCAGCTCTGGCTGTGTAGGCCTGACC
>NW_022196912.1:15302678-15315711 GCF_008632895.1 Mastomys coucha | reverse complement strand
GCCCTGCCTGTATAGGCCTGACCAGCCCTGGCAGTGTAGGCCTGACCAGCTCTGGCAGTATAGGCCTGGCCAACTCTGGCTGTGTAGGCCTGACCAGCCCTGGCTGTGTAGGCCTGACCAGCTCTGGCAATGTAGGCCTGACCAGCTCTGGCTGTGTAGGCCTGACCAGCTCTGGCAATGTAGGCCTGACCAGCTCTGGCTGTGTAGACCTGACCAGCTCTGGCTGTGTAGGCCTGGCCAGCTTTGGCTGGGTAGGCCTGGCCAGCTCTGCCTGTGTAGGCCTGACTAGCCCTGCCTGTGTAGGCCTGACCAGCCCTGGCTGTATAGGCCTGACTAGCCCTGCCTGTGTAGGCCTGATCAGCTCTGGCAGTGTAGGCCTGACCAGCTCTGGCTGTGTAGACCTGACCAGCTCTGGCTGTGTAGGCCTGACCACCTCTGGCTGTGTAGGCCAAATCAGAAAAGAAACCTTTCTCCTTATCAGCAGGAGGGTCAGTTATTCCTCGTGTCTCACATGACAGGGTGATGTGTTCTCTTGCCCTGTGGAGGAGTCTACACCCATATCCCAAATGTCTCAAACAACAGAGAGGTGGAGAACAGTTACCGTGTTCTCAGCAAGTCCTGAACTGATATACGGGATGTTGTAAACAAGGGCATCTTGTACCTCAGCCTACCCTGCAACTGGTAGGGGACCCACGATTGGCCATGACCTTTACCTGCTTTCAACTCTTCCTCGTAGCAGAAGTTAATTCCAGTGTCCACACCCTAACCACCCAAGGCCCATGATTATAAGAGATGACGAGTCACTCCGTCATAGTGCTCAAGGTTTTGGGTGTTTATTCAGACCCTCAAAGTGGTGTCTTTAAAAATTTTGATAGACATTTCCATTAAAATGACTCAACCTCTCATGACCAACACTCTGCACAAGCTACCTCCTCTGCCTTGAGAAGTCTCCTCCCCAGCAAGATACTTCTTGATTTATTTATTTTCTTCTGAGCCTTATCAGTAAATGTTATCTTGCTGCTAACTCTTTCTTGAGCTCAGTATTTAAAGATAAGACTTTGATTTCTCTGTGTTCTATCCTTTCTATAATCACCTGCTAAATCACTGCATGATTTGCTCATTTTTATTTTACAAATTAATTTTTGTTAATTATTAATACAAACAAAACCTTTAAAATTTGAACTTAAAAAAATCTGCCTTTTAAAAAACAAATGTAAACACTGCTAACTTGGAAGTCTTTGCTTTGTTCATTTGAGAGTTTTCCTAGATGAATGAGTTAATTGCAAAGGTACCAGGGACATTCTCACAAGGGATTCAAATGAAAGGTGGACAGTAAAGTTGTGTGGGCATTTGAGATCAGAACAGACACTGTAGCCCAACAGAACAACACAACAGAACCCAGAAGGCTACTGGATCGGCATGATGAGAAAGAAAGAGTTAGCAGCAAGATAACATTTACTGATAAGGCTCAGAAGAAAATAAATAAATCAAGAAGTATCTTGCTGGGGAGGAGACTTCTCAAGACAGAAGAGGTAGCTTGTGCAGAGTGTTGGTCATGAGAGGTTGAGTCATTTTAATGGAAATGTCTATCAAAATTTTTAAAGACACCACTTTGAGGGTCTGAATAAACACCCAAAACCTTGAGCACTATGACGGAGTGACTCGTCATCTCTTATAATCATGGGCCTTGGGTGGTTAGGGTGTGGACACTGACTGTTTGTTTGTTTGTTTGTTTTTGTGTTAGCTATCAAGAGGCTAATAATATTTCATAATGAAAAGAGATTCTTAAAAAATTTCCCCTACTTGGAAATTTAAAACAAAAAGGAAGGAAAAGTGAAAAGTTCCAGGAGAAAATGTGTAGATGAATTATTTCTGGTCTTTGATATACTGTAGACACATGGCAGTGATGGCATGACCTTTAGTTGTGGATGAAGAGCACATCAGCCATTTCAAGACCACAACCTCCAGGAATGCTCAAACTTGCCTCCACCCCACTGCTTCTGGATAGAGAACCTTGACTTAAATTCTCATCGCCCTGTCCCTTGCTGATTCCCCGACTTGGTGTCTTAGGTAGAGCTTGGCCTTGTGAGTATGGTGGCTGGAGGGGAAGAAGCCCCAAGAGTCTTCATTATGATGATGCAGCTGGGGACCTCCTGTGTCTCGGAGGGGGTCCTCATCTCATGACCATGGCCCCTTCCTACAAGAGAAGTCCTGCCTCCAACTCTCTGCTCCCTATAGTGGTGGAAACTTGATTGTGTGGACCTTCAGTTTCCATAGAAGTTCAAAGGTTCACCAAGTACTGTTTAGAATATGTAATTTGACCATTGACTAACAGGGTGGACTTCAAGTTTCTGGTTACCAGACAAGGGAAGTGGTGCTAAATGGAAACAGAAACCCCAATGTAGGCCCTGGAACAAGGAACCACATTGGCTTAAGATTGGTCAGGGGCATCACTGTCCTTGGAAATGAAGTCTGTGGTGTTTCTTGTTAATTGTCTGGGCCAATCACAGTGTTTTTCTGGGCCTTGATATCTTCAGCTACAAATGACAGAGATGCAACCTCATGCTCTGCAGGGATGAGATTGAGCCCTAAAAGCCATGTGGCCACTCTGAGCAGAGTTCAAGGGCTTTATCTTTGGACTTGTGGCTGAATTCAAATCCCAGTTCTTCAATAAAAAACACATTCAACATTGATCAGGCTGTTTCATTTCTCTCATGCGGATATTGGAATTTCACTCACAGGATTTTAATTCGGTGAATTAACACTTTTAGAAACAGCATGTGAGAGTGTCTATCACTAATTATTCATGAAGGATGCTCATGAGTATGACCTTACACAAGGCTGCTTTCTTTTCTCTGTGTTAATTTTCATGTGATAACAAAAGAATGGGTTCTAATATGAATTTTATAAATACATTGCATTCTTTGTTCTTATCCACACACAACTGTCCCCTCTTCTCCCCTCAACTTGTTCCTATCTTTTTCCCCTTCCCTCTTCTAGTCTACTCCTTCTCTCCCTACACACATGCACACAACACACACACACACACACACACAAATTCTACGTGTGAATAACATGCAATATTTGTCATAATTCTGTGTCTGATTTATTTCCCTTACTTCCACCCATTTTTCTGAAGATACCATGGCTTCATTATTAATGGCTGAATGAAATTGTATATATACACAACACTCATTTTCTTTACTATTCATCTATTGATGAACATATAATCTGGTCCTATAACTTGGTGATAGTGAATAGTGCTGCGACAAACATGGATGGATAAGTGTTTTTAGTATGCTAATTTAGACTCCTTTGGGTAGATTTCTAGAAAAAGCATAGCTGGGATCATATAGTAATTTTGTATTAGGAATTACTGAGGAACCACTTCCTGATGTCCATAATGTTCACAAAACTTTACACTTTCCGTATACACCATGCTTCCCAGCTTGTGATAAGCTTTCTGACAGGGGTGGTCTAGAATCTAGTTGTAGTTTTGGTTTGCATTTTGGTTGGGGTTACTTTCAAGGGACTGTATTTCATGTAAAGGTGGCTTCCACGGAAGACCAGCTGCAAGGCTCTTGTCACATTTAACAATGAGACTGGTAAAGATTAGAGGAGTGGAGTGACTTACCGGTGTGTGAGATCTTGACATACTCTGTGGGAAAAATGAACCAGACATTCACCGAAGAGATAGAGTTGGATTAATCCACTCCTGCGAGCAGGCTTTTTACTCATAGCCACTTGCACGAGAAAACCCTCCACACAGGTGATACAAACTGGCAGCTGCTAGCATCTGAGGACATCCCCGGGGGCCTGCTTCCTTAGGAACAATGCTGATGCTGCCTCTGTCTGCTCTTGCTGCCATTACTTCCTAACTTTACCTGCTAAGTTAGGAAGTTAAGATGCTGTTAGCACCGCCAGAGGACCATACTCTGCTTTTGTTTGGCTTCTCTGAGGTGGCTCTAAGATTGAGCTGCAGTAGTCCACCTCGGATCTTCAACACCGATCCTTCATTATTTTATAGCTACTGTTCTTTTTTTTTTAATGTTATTAAAATAATTGCTTCACAAAAGTTCCTATTTATTGCTTGGTAACATTTTCTAAAGCAATGTAGTTATTACAATAAATTTGGAAAGTATAAAAGTATAGAAATAAGAAAACAGCAATTCTTCTCTTCCTCTGTTTCCTCTTTTCCTTTTCTTTTGTAGAGGTAGGATTGGACCCAGGCCTTGTGCATGCCAGGCAGGCACTCTGACACTGAGCTCTTGGTGGTCTTAGATTTTTTTCACAAATATGTACATACATCATCTTTTTCTATTCAGAGAAATTTTATCGTCAACCATTATCCTATCCATACTTTGCACATATAATATGCTTTCTTTAATTAAAGTACATTGTATGTTAATAAAGTGATTTGAAGACAGTTTTTATTAGTTCCATGATAGTCCATTGCATGAATAAATCAACGTGTGTTTATTTTAATCTCCCTCTGTGTTTCTAATAGTTTACTTTTATAAATAAACAACACCTGATAAAATTTTGCATATAAGCCTTTGTCCAGATCTCTGTTTCCTTGCCGGTAGACGTCACATGTAAGAGGGTGACAATGGCAACTGAACTACAGGGTGACTGCTTTCCGCATGGACTTCAGGCTGCCAGTAGGTGTCGTCTTTGCCTCATGTTTCTTCTTGCAGCTTTTTATCCATTTATCCTCAGGATCATCTTTAAAAGGCTGTGAGAGAATATGTTGTTAGTGAGTCAATAGAGTTCAAATATAAATGTTGAAGTCTCTCCCAAGGGTCCCAACCCTGAGGACCCAAGCCAGCCAAGGGCCTGCCTATTTTTCTTTCCTATGTGTTGCTGATTTTATCCAACTCAGCAGCATATGTGCTGCTGATCTGCTAATGAGAGAGGTACAGTCAGTCAGTCAGAGCAGCCAGCAAGACTCTCTAGGAAATGTGTACACATGCATCACACACACACACACACACACACACACACATGCACTCACACATGTACACACACCTCATGGAGAGGGGAAAGACATTCACTCTTGCTTAATGGGTGTGTTCTTGAAGCATCCTATAATTAAAAAATGTATAATAACCTTATAGAGATAATTATTTTAGACAGCCCCCTTTCTAAATAAGGAAACTGAGTCCTGGAGAGGTTAACTTATTAACTAGGTACAAATACTGAGATAGTTAGTCACTGTTGTTGATGTGTTTAGATTTAGAGTCACAGGAGAGACTGAGGCACATGTCTGAGTGTGTGTGTAAGGATGTTTCCAGGGTGGCTTAATGGAAAGGGAATGATGGACCTGAGTGTGGGTGATATCGTCCCATGGTCGGGAGACCCAGGTGGAATAAGAAGAGAAGAGAGAAAGCAAGCCAAGCTATTGCTGGCTTTCATGGACACCAAGGTGTGTCTCCTCAGCTTTTGCCACGCCTTCTCTGCCATGGAGAACCAACATCTCTGACACCTAGAGTGAAACCATTTTTTCTCCCTTAAGGTGTTTCTTTATGGTGTTTGTCACAACGATGAGTAAGTTGATGAGCGCACACTATGCTGAAGCAGAATTCAGATCCAGGGGCACTTACCTTTTTTTCTTTTTAAAATGTGTGTGTGTGTGTGTGTGTGTGCTCTATCTGTATATACACCTGCATAGCAGAAGAGGACATCAGATCATATTATAGATAGCTGTGAGCTACCATGTGGTTGCTGGGAATTGAACTCAGGACCTCTGGAAGAGCATGCAATGATCTTAACTGCTGAGTCCTATCTCCAGCCCCAGGCACACTTATCCTTGAAATCTATGACTTTAACAATTTCCCCATTTGTTTGTTAAAAAAAAAACTATAATACCAAAGCTCTTTATTGACCACCTGGGCATGAGTTCTTAAGAACTGTGTTTATAAGACCTTCCTGGGATATTCACACGGGCATGCCAACTGTAGATACTCATTTCATTTGCACTGGGACCGATTGGACCAACTGGAAGCTGTGGGTAAAGAGGATAGGCTGATCCATGTGGACTGAGTGTTCAAATCACTTGCCTTATGACAGCAACAAAGGTCTCCAAACCCTGGGACTGACTGGCCTTACAGAGACCAGACAATGTGTTTTGAAACTCTGAGCTTTGTTGCTAGGCAACTACTGTTCTTTCTTTAGCCAGAAAATATTATTAGCTGATACTTGGTTCATTCTTTGCCCTAGCAGCACGGGGTGTTGAGGACTGGCTCTGTTCTTTAGGGTTAGTTAGACCTGAAATTGACTTGTACTTGTGCTTCTTACAGTCTTTGAGACTGACCAGGTTACTTAAGCTCTGTGCCTCAGTTTCTTCCTCAAAAGACTGGGGATAACTATACCTGCCTCACAGAATGGAGGTGACTCTGTGAGACATTAACAGTACAAGTGTTATATCCTGTGCCAAAACTGGTGTCTAGGACCTGACAGAAAGGAATAATATTCAATAAATGACAGGCAGACAATGTTATTATAAGCCTAGATAATGTCTTTTAATTATTCATAAATAGCCTATTTACATACATAGCAGAAGTCCACCTATTGTAGTTGTTCAGTTTATGATTTCTTAGTATAACTGTTCATTTGTGCAAGCCATGTGGTCTGACCTTTCCTTGCTGGCCAGTTGTCCTTGAATGTGGACTCCCATTCCTGCCTTTAGACTGGGAGTGTTTACTCTGTGCTGCTGTAGGTTTGAAGCATATAACGTTCTTCTTGATTTTACAGGGACTCGGAGCTGAGACATTGCCTTGAGTCTCAGAAGACACTTTGGACTTTTTGAACAATGTTGGGACTGTTAACACTTTTAAAGTTCGACCGAATGTATTTTCCATTATGCAGCAGTCATGAGGTTTGGGGCCCTGAGGTGGAATATTGTGGTTTAACTCTGAGAAGTCCCACAGGCTAATGTTTTGAAGGCTGTGAAGGTAGGCAGTAGGGCCTGGCTGGTGGAAACAAGCCACTAGAAGAAGCCCAATTCCTGTTTTAGAAACTTTTCTACCACCCCAAAGCATTCTCTTTTGCCTGTTTGCCGGCTCGTTACTTACAGTGATCTCTTACGGAACAGATAGTTTTTATGTCTCTAGAGATATTCTATTTTTGGACATGTAATTCACATGAGATGGTAAAATATGTAATCTTTAATGTCTGGCTTCTTTACTAAGCATATAGTTATGCTTAGTATGTAGTATATGTATCAGTGTCTCTTTTTTTCATTGTTGAACAGTAGCCCATTGTATGAAAATGCTCACCAGTTTGATATTGGATTATTTTTATGTTTTGTCCATTCAGCATCTTGAACATTTGTTCTGAGTTTTTCCATACATACATGTTTTCAGGGTTTTTTTTTTTTTTTTTTTGGATACACCTAGAAGTAAAACTGCTGGATAATATGGTTAACAATTGAATGTTTTGGAGAAACTATACAACTGTTTTTTAAAACACACATCATTTTAGTTTCTCTACACTTTTACCAACACCCGTCACTACCTATCATTTTTAATGACAGCTGTCCTAATAGATCAGCTGTGAGGTTGGCATCATCATGTGATTATCATGTGTAAAACTGCCTATTATATTTCCCTGTTTACACACACGCACACACACACACACACTTACTATGCAGTCCTGGCTGTCCTCAAGCTCTTCATGTATACTCAGGCTGGCCTCAAACTCACAGACATCCTCCTGCCTCTGGCTGCTGAGTCCTGGGATTGAAGATGTGCACCACTGTGCCCCATGTGCCTTTGTTTTAACTAGGCTCTGTTTTTTTTTTTTTTTTTTCATTGTTCAGTAATGTGTCCTTACTCCGAATATATTTTCTGAGGTTGATGAGTTGCAAATGTCCCCTGCCCCCATCTTCGAGGGTTCTACTCCCCAATTACAGTGAATTGTTTTTGTGCAGTGTATGCGTATGTGTCATGGGAGTGGGGGCTAGAGAATGATGTGCATGCTTTTCTTTATCAGTTTCACTGTAGTTTTTGAGATAGGATCTCCCACTGAAGCTGGGACTTGTGATTTGGATAGACTATCTGGTCAACAAGCCCTAGAGATCTTCCTGCCTCTGCTTCCCCAGTACTGGGAATATAAGCTTTTGTTACTGAACCCCAGCTTTTTGGATGTGGGTGATGGGACTCGAACTCAGTTTTCATGCTTGCATGCTATACCAACGCTGGTTCACTTTACCAACAGAGTCATATTGCAGCCTTCTTTTACCTTATTGACAATACTTGAAATAGAAAGGTTTTAGAATTTGAACTAAGGCTAACACATATTTTTCTTGTTTATGATTTTAATGCCTGTGGTGGTTTAAATGAAGAATGACCCCTATAGGCTCCTGTATTTGAATACTTGGTGCCCTCCTGGTTACATTGCTTAGAGAGGGTTAGGAGGTGACGCCTTCCAGGAGGAAGCATGTCACTGAGGGTAGGATTGAGAGCTTAAAGCCTTGTTCTATTTCCAGTTTTCTCTATCTGCTTTAGGACTGCATTCAAAGATGGAAACTCTGTTTCCTGCTCCTGCTATCACACCTGC
Organism: Mastomys coucha; assembly: GCF_008632895.1. NCBI lineage: Eukaryota > Metazoa > Chordata > Mammalia > Rodentia > Muridae > Mastomys > Mastomys coucha. The sequence continues at coordinate 15,307,152 of NW_022196912.1, read as the reverse complement.
CACTTGCTGGCATGCCTTCCTGTTATAATACATTGTTACTCCTCTGGAACCAAAAAACCCAAATAAATTCCTTTTTGTGTAAGTTGCCTGGACATGATACTTTATGACAACAAAAGGTAACTCATACACTGTCCTAAGAATCTATTGCCAAATTCGGTTAAGGTTGTAAACATTACTCCTATGTTTTATTTTGAGTGTATTATTATTTTAATTTCTATGGTTATGCAAATCAAGCCTACAATAGCTCAGAGCGAACACTCCTGTCTCAGTCCCACTCTTATGTTTCTGTTATTTGCAGCATATACGGCCTCTTTCTTAGGCCAGATTCACTTGGGAAACAGCAGTCTTCAGTAGATATTGCATGTTCCTGGCATCTCCTATATTCTGGGCGTCCATTTCAACCTCAGATTCACTTCTATAGCTTAATCCAGGCCTTCAGAGAGACTCTGCAGGTCAGAGAATCTGATCCTACCACATATTGACTGGTCTCATTGGCTGTCCATGATCCTCGGTATAAGTCTCTATGCAACTGTGGCATTCTGTATCTTTGTAAAACCTGGAACACTGAAGGCTCTCTGTGCCAGGCTTTTGTTTCCTGGTACTTTCATTTCAAATGAAAGTCTTGAAAATGAGTTTACAGTTTTACATCTTTCATGGAGTGGGTCTTTGATGGAAAGGGTCTTGCCCTTTACTATTCATTAGCTCAGTGTACAGGCCTGGGCTCCTCCTTAGCAGCATCGATCTCTTTAACATCTAACTGTGCTTTATCCCTAGCACTCACTCAACAATTTAAGTTTTTATTTAAAAAAAAAAAGTCTTGTAGTTCTGGGAATAGAACCGAGGGCTTCATGGATGCTACAAAAGCATTCAAACACTGCCTTCCAAGTATCTGGGTGACAGTCTGGGCCACTTTGTCTACTGCTTCCTCAGGTTAGGGTGTTATCTACAGCTTTAGCCATGCTCACATAACCCCCTCTTCTTCATGTCCTCCCTTCTGTTTAACTTTTTGCTCTGAATTCTCATTGTAAGTCTGGCTAGAAGCAATGAGCAATAGCCACACATCACAGACCAATGCTACCTGAGATTTCCTCTGCCTAATAAACTCTACTGATTTCATTTCAGCCTTATGGAAAATTTCACGATATGAACAAACTGAAGTTCATTTTTTTTTTTTTTGCCAGAAAGTAACACAAATGTCCCCTGGTGAGTTCAGTTCTTGATGGAATTCTTGCTCCTCTTTGAAACCTCAAGAGCATACATAGCCTTTACTCTCCTCATTCTGATCTTCCAGACTCCCAGAAAAACAACCCTTTAATTTCTGCTAACAACAGTCTTTAACTTTCTTAGTCAATGTCTTCCAAGGAACACACAGGTTCATTCTAGCAATGACTCTATTATCTCTGGGGCAAACTTGATTAGTTACTCTTGCATTGCTATGATAGTACCTAATAGGACAATGCATGGAAGAAATATTGATCATAATTCATAATTTCAGAGAGATTTCCACCATTATAGTGGTGTATTCAGTCTACGGCAGAAGGAGCTGTGGCAGAGGCATTGACTTTGAAGGCCTGTCACTAGGAATCTATTTCTATCACCTAGACCACAGTCTTCAAAATACTGCCACACGCTGGGGAATGAACTGTTCAAAATCGGAAGGAGTATGTAGAGAACACTTCAAACTGTTGGTAGTTCCTTAGTACTTTCTACATATAAAATATAGTTTTACTCTCCCCTGGTGGCAGGAAAGGAGACCTCCCTTTGAGTTGGTGCTTGAAAGGGTCTAAGAGACCTCTAAAATAATACAGACTACTTCTTAGACCCTGAAGGTAAGACCATATTGCTTAAGACACTGCACACTTTGGAAACAGGACCTGGAGGAATCTGGCTATATCTGATTCAGAAGCCTTCTCTTGAGGAATATCTCTCAGTACCAGAAGGAATTGTCTATGGAAAGCAATCAATAGTTACACTCAGGTGAAAGCATTAATCTGTAACAGCGACAAGATATGACGATATCCCCAGTGATGAAGATGTAGCACTTAGATCTTGGGGTAACTAACAGGTGTCTTTTAGATTTAAGTCCTGCTTAATAGGTGGGGTCATGCCTAGTATTGTAAATCCAACTTGCATAAATCTAGCTTGCAGAGGTCAGAGGGTCTAGAGGAGAATTTCTTGTTGCTGCTTTTCCAGATGAAACCCTCCAATTGTATTATAAATACATATCTTTTAGCCACAGATAAGTGCATCTCTCAGTTCTCACCAAAGGAGCCTCTTGTCTAACAAATATATCCAGCCCCGGTAGGAAATAATTAATCTATTAGAAGTTATAGTCTTTAATATTCTTTACCACAACCTTACCTGTAATGCCACGGTCTTTTCTTTAATAGTAACCAGTTATTTACAAGATGTCTTTTTTTTATTGTTTTTTTGTTTGTTTGTTTGTTTTGTTTTCCTGTTAGGTATATCCTTCACTCTCATAATTTTTAAAATAGCAACTTTTTTATTTCTTTAACAATTTCATACATCTATACAATGTATCTTGATTATATGCATCCCTTCTTCCATACATTCATTCTTCCCACTCCATTTGGATCCCCACCAATATATCTCCTTCCTATCTTCATGTCCTCTTCTTTTCTTCCCTCCCTCCTTCCTTCCCTCCTTCCCTCCTTCCCTCCCTCCCTCCCTTTTTCCTTCCTTCCTTCCTCCCTTCCTTCCTTCCTTCCTTCCTTTCTGATGCAGGGTTTCACTATGGCACCCTGGCTGTTACTGCTATGTAGACCATGCTGGCCTCAATTTCACAGGAATCCACTTGCCCCTGGAACTAAAGGTATGGACCATTATGCCAGAATATCTTTTTCTTAAAAATAAAAAAGTTCTTGTAATGTAGAATCCAATTAGTTCTTCCCATATGCACATGGGTGGGGGGGCCATCAGAGCATAGGAAATCTGCCAGTGGACACACTTGCCTAAGAAAAGGACTTATTCCCCTAGCAACAGATCATGTGTCAGTGGCTTCCAGTGAGTGAAGGGGCTTGTGAGGTCCTTCTGCTGCCATGCAGAACACTAATGGTCCAGTCTTGATCAACACTTGTCTAGGCAACCATAGCATATGTGAGCTCATGAGTATTGGTTGCATTATGTCCTGGAAATGGTGTTTCACCCTGCATAACCCCCTCCTTTAGCCCTTTTATTCTTTCTGTCCACCATTCTGTAAATTTCCCTGAATCTTGGGGGACCTTGTACATTTTTTTCCCACAATCTTAAAAATGTCTTCTTCCTTTCTGGCACCCGATGTAATAAAGACAGTTTTCATTTAGTGTGAAACAGGTTTATGAACCTTGAATACCATAAACATTACACACTTAAACACTATAATCTAAATACTAGGGTCTATGGGAAAATATGTCTGGGGTATATATCTCAATATTTATATTCCCCAGAAGCCTGCATAGAACCTTCTAGCATTAGGAAATCTAGCCAGAGAGAAGTTGCCCATCAGTTTGAGATGAATTTCTCTGTTTCCTGCAGGTAGAACATGGTGTCTTCATTAAATAAAATCTTACCATGAAGTTATAATGAATAACCAAGACAACTCTATGTTTTTAAACTTTTATCGCATTATGGTGAGAAAAGTTACATGATTTCAATTTATCTGAATTTGTTAACATTTAAAAACATATTTTAATTAAATAGAATTGAATCACATTCTTGTTCCCCTTTTGTACCACCGCTCTTCCCATAGACCTCCCCTTCAATACCTACAATATCTTTTTTGGCATATTCCTTAAAATCTATAAAATATTATAACAATAAAAAATATTATAAAAGTAGTTTGATATAAAACAACAATGAATTTAACAGTCTTATGTAGATGCTCGTCTACAGCAATAGTGAAAATACAATTTTCTCAATATAAATTTTAAGTAATTCCAAACATATTAACGGTATACTTAAAAATAATACATCAATACTAGTATTTTCTTAAATGAACATGAATACATGAAGTCTTTTTGTTTGTTTTGTATTTAGTAGAGTTTAAAATCTTGGCTCTTACTGTGGTACAAGCCCAAAATAAGAACAATTTTTAGACATTGGGTTTCATTGTAATAAGGCTGTATTTCAATGACCCTCACATCACCAAAGGATTTTAGCTCCATTGTAGCTAAGCTGAGAGTTGATAGTTCTGCTGCACCAAGAAATGAATTGTAGGCTCGATTTTTGGATACAGACTTCCTGCTATGGTCAAAGCTATTTGACTTGAGTGAGTGACTTCATTCTCAGCCCACAGAGAACAGGTTACATTCATTTAAGAAATGGTGTAGGTATTAAGATGGTCTATCCATAAACTCATTCACCAACTGTTTCTATGAACAGTGGTTCTGCTTGGAGGGTGGCACAGGCATTAGGTGAGGGTAAGAATCTGATTCATTAGCTGTGATAATTTGGAAAAGCATTCATCTCAGAGAAA
>NW_022196912.1:15290583-15300575 GCF_008632895.1 Mastomys coucha | reverse complement strand
TTGTTAGATCACCTGGAAGTGTGGCTTTCTCTGTGTGTTGTGGGACTGGCTGCAGAGCTTGTGCCAAAAGTCTGCTCAGAACACTAACCCAGACAGACCGGAAGGAACCGGAGTCACTGGGCTGGTGGAGTTCCTGTATGCCTTATCCTGCTGGTTCCAGTTACTCCCAGTGTTGGGACAGATGTTGGTTCCTCCTCAACTCTGATCCTGGGTGTGTCAGAGCACCTGGGAGTGGAGCTTCCTCTGGGTGTTGTGGGACTGGCTGCAGAGCTTGCGCCCAAGGTCTCGACCACTCTATTTTTAAAGCATGACTGAAACTTTACTTATGTAAAGAAAACCTTAACAATTTCCCAAGATTCCATTTCATTCTCTGACTTCAGTATATCAAAGTATAATTTTCCAAAATTTTAAAAACATGATTCATGGCAGCATGTAAAACGGTTCTTGAAGTAACAGAGAAGCTACATATTAACAAACATTTCTTAAAAGAATGTTATAATGAGATTGCTGGGTTAGATACAAAAAGCATGCATAACCCATAGAATGATAAAACTATAGCTTTAAAAAAGTCTCTTCACTGCTGGGTAAATATATGTAAATTAGCACACAACAACAAGATGTGGACTTCTGACTGAGAGTAAATAGAGAGTTAAATGCATATGTATTTCTTTAGATAATCAAGCATTCTCTGACCAGTATGAAGAGAGCATACTCTTTTTGCTTGGTTCATTGCTCAGTTTTGGATAACTTTTCTTGACATGTGTTAGCTTTGTTGGTTTGTATGGGATTTCTTCTAAGCAAGAGAACTCACAGTAGTGGGAATAAAATTATAACCTCCAGTAAAAAAGAAAAAGTCCTCAGCTTCACTGTGGTATTGCCAATACTACAGTTTAAGGCATTTTAAAATAAACTCTTTATTGAGGATCTCCTCTGCTATGAAGTCGACCCCTGGGCTTTCATGATTCTTGTTAGTGGAAGGTTACACCCAAGCCCTGCTATACTATAGCCTCAACCCCACTGACCCACAACTACTTACATCTAGATCCAGTTCTGTTTTAATTAAAGGCTTGTCAATATTTCAACCTTTCTTATCATACATTTTATATCTGCAATGTCAGCTTGCCTGGACATACCAAATTATCTCTCCAGGTAGCAGTTATTGATTGTGTCAGTATGCTGTATTGTCCAACGTGGTGAGATCTTACTTATGAAGACACCATATTAATCTGCAGGAGACAAATCACTCTCAAACTGATTGGGAAACTTCTTGCCTCTTGCTAGTTTTCATAGTGCTGGAAGGTTCTACCTAGGCTCTGGGGGATAAAAGACATCAATGGTTTCACCCAGAGCTTGACTCTGCCTTCCACAGAACTTACCTGCCAGGCAAGGTATGCCTATCAATGTAATGGGTGTGTCTGTTATAGAGTATACTAGCTTCTTTTCTGGTTTTGTGATAAGACATGGACAAGCAATGAAGAGAACAAAGAGCTGATTTTGCCTTACAGTTTCAGAAGTTTAGCATCCATAACGACAGAGCAAAAAGAGCAGGCAGCAGGCAGTTAGCATGGTGGCTGGAGCAGGAAGCTGAGAGCACACACAGAATGTGAAGTACGAGGCAGAAAGAGACAATTAGAAGTAGAGGGAGAATTTTAGCTTTTAAACTACACAGCATACTTCCCAGGCAAAGTTGAACCACCCAACCCATGCTCTATAGCACCACCAACTAGGAACCAAGGATTCAAATGACCATGACTATGAAAGACATTTCTCATTTAAAACACCACATGGATTAAATAACTACTTTCTGCTTGGGTTGGAGGCCTTCTCTACAAGAAGGAATTTCATCCTTGGTATTGAAGTCCTGACCAAAAGCCCATGGCTTGGGAACTCATAGGTCCCAAAGTAGAACCTGCTATTGTTATTTTCCTAAGGTTTATGTTGTTAAATTGTGGTCTTAATATTTTACATTTATACTCAGAGAACTTCGATGTTCTCAACCTTGGTTAGAGAAGCTTCTTTTTTCAGTGGACAGAGATCAATACATAGATGCAGAACTAGTCAAAGCACGGGGAAGAAGCTGAGTGCTCGGTCCAAAGTAGGATAGCTATATCAGCTCCCATGGGGCAAGTGGAACCGTGTCACCAGACAAAAGCTGGAAAGAGGGTTGAACACATTCAGAAACCCTGGTATTCTCATATCTGAGACATGTAGGTGTGTCATCTGCTCCTGACCCATTCGTCCTTCAGGAGCACATAATCATGACATTCCACATGAAGATTGTGACCACTAGTGAAGTAGCACAGAGTTCTTCATGCCAGTGAGGTATCTAGATGGGCCAGCCCTGAGAGTTTAGCCAATAAGCTTCCCTTCCTGGACATTCCTTCCTGCAAAAGGTATTTAATCTCTGATTCACCATGAATAAGTTGTATGATGCATTCATTTTCACCATCAATAAACAATTTGGACAAGCAAGGACTGTCTCTTTCATCAGAAACTGCCATAGGGAGAGCCTTCATCATATAGAGCCATGCCTTCTAAGTCTCTGCAGAAGGCCCTTTTGCATTCCTGGACACTCATCATTGTTGGCCCACACACCCCTGTTCCCAACTCATGCTTCCCAGTGGTGTCTGGGTATCTGGAGTTAGGGAACACCAGCTTCAGCCTCAGCCTGGGTTGTTTCTCACCTGGGCTGGGGCCCCGTCTTAGTCTGAGTTCTCCCATCCCCGAGCAGTACATTGGCATTTCACAGGAGCCTGACACCCATGGAATTATGAGGTGAAATGCAGCCTAGTGTCTAACCTTTTAGTTTCCTCTGCCCAAGCAGAGTTTGCACACCCCAGCAGTGAGGCTGAACAGGAACTACAAGCTCTTTACCCCTGGCCAGGGCTCAGGGAACATCCTGGAAGAGAAGAAAGAGTAAAAGGGCCAGAAGACACAACAAAGTGCTTTGAAATCTTGTCTTCTGAACATGACGTGACTGTTACAATCAAGAACTCACAGCTCTGGTACATGCACAAGACTTGGTACATATCAGATCTGGCCAGCCAAAATTCTGCCTTAGATGAGAAAGGTGCTATCTAGGCAGTAGACCTTAATGAGCAGCTGTAGGCACATGCTCCAAGGGTACAGAGAATCTTGTTGTTGGTTGATTTACTTTTGTTTGTTTGTTTAGTGTACTCTCAGTGGTAGGTTTCCTAGTTTCAGTGGATAACCCCACACCCATGTATAAATGAACAGTGTTAATTGGTATTAGAATTAAGAAAGAAAGAAAGGAAGGAAGAAAGGAAGGAGAAAGAAAGAAAAAAGGAAGAAAGGAAGGAAGAAAGGAAGAAAAAAGGAGATGAAAGATGATAAGATCCAGGGGATCAGGGAGTTTGCTGTGAGACTGTGCTTCTTAGGAATGTCAGAAGCTACACCCATGTCTCACCAACATGACTGCCCAGACATGAGCTGAACACAGACAACAGCAAGACATACTAACCTATATGTATGGGAAGCATAGGAGGTCTCACCCCTCCACAAAGAATTATAGGTAACCAGGGGGTGGAAGAGGAGTAGGAGAAATTGTGATCTCCAGAGAAGACTGCAATTAGGTCTAATACCAAGTGATCAGCCCTGAAGACATATTCATTCAAGTATAAGGAGAGAGCAGGTTGCATTTATACACTTAGGGATATCCATGCAGCAACAATTAAAGAGAAAAGGCTATTAATTTGAAAGAGATCAGGGAAAGGTACATGGAAGTGTTTGGAAAGAGGAAGGGAAGGGAGAAATGAAGCAATTATATAAGCTCAAATGCAAAAGAATTAATTTTAAAAATCCTTATTCATTATGATTATATATGTATGCGTGTGTGTGTGTGTGTGTGTGTGTGTGTGTGTGTGTGTGTGTGTGTGATGTGCATGTGCGTGTAAGGGTGTGAATGTAATCTGTGTGGAGGTCAGAGGATTGCTTTGTGGAATCTGTTCTTTCCTATCACCTTTCCAGGGATCAAACTCAGGTTATCAGGCTGTGTAGCAAGCACTTGACATGCAGACCATCTTATTGCCCTGGATCTGTTTCTGATCCTCCATATCTCTTGGGCTTGTGTACTTACAGTTCTTTGTCTGGCTATGACCACTGTGGCTACATTTTCCAGGTATTCCAGTGTATGACTATTCTTTGGAACTTGTGTTTGATCTGATGTGTTGCTTTGAACTCACTGTGTTTCCCAGAGGAACCTTGAACTTTTTATCTTCCTCTCAGCCTTGAGAGTTCTGGGATTACAGACATACAGTATCATGCCTGGTTTAATAGTCTTATGACTAATCACAAGTCTCTAATTAGGTCTGGCTTTAATTGTTAAAAACTTAAATTCTAATTTCTAAGTCTCAACTGTGTTTTTACTTTATATAATTTCAATCTTGATCATTTTATAAACTCATTTAATATTTATATTTTGTATCAGATAGGTCCAATACCTATAATAACTACATGGTTAAGTCTGCACATTGCTTTTTTCTATCTAAAGTCATGTTGTCTTTCAGTCATGTTGTTTCTTTAGTTCCATATATATATATCGGCATAATTTTTTTTGAAAAAGCATGATCTCGTACTCTTGAGATCTTTTATCCATAGAAATTCTTTAAGGCCTTGGTCATGCCTCTGCATTCCTTAAGAGTGAGTTTGCATTTGGTCCTTCTGCATGACTTGTGACACTACCAACTTGGGACTACTTTAAAGGAAAATTCCAACCTGGGGCTTTTTGGGCCATATTCACAGTATAATTTCCAGCTGAAGACTCCATTTGTGAACACTTTTTGGATATTAATCCTCAGAGGACACGGGTTTTCCTTCTTTGTCTATAATTAATAGTTATATTCCTTTCTGGGTGATCCTGTGAGACTTGTTTCTTCCCAGCACTCTCTCTTTGGGGGCGTCTGAGTTTTAGAGGACTCCTCCACCTGACACTTCATTTTCCTCAGAGTTTAACTTTGCTGTTTTTATTAGTTGTCTAAGCTGAAGACCTAGGCGACTACTGGTCAGTATGCGTCTAAGGAGCAGCTGTTGGCTTCAAAGTTTAGTTGTCTTGTAGATTTCTACATCTTTCAAAAATACCTTTGACAGTGAAAAATTTTTGTTACTCTCTTGCCAACTCAGCTGCTATGTTCTTGAAGAAATGCTTAATGTATTTTTTTTCAGCTTTGTACCATACACTTTCTTTAGGCCCAAAAGGAATATATATGCATTCCTTTTTGGCAAAATATATTGCATATACATGTACATACATTTATATTTGGCACATACATTATATTACCTTTATGGTAACAAATTTATGTTTATATTTGGAAAATACATATTTATATTATCTTTATGGCAAACCCCCATATTTGCCATAAAGGTAAGGTTTGGAGGGTTCCTCTGTATTTTAGTATATAGATTAAAATAAGTTGTCTCTAATCTCTAGTCTCTAATCTCTTTGGTCTCTTCACTGTTTATGATTTTAATTTATAAAGGAATTTAATTGGTGGACTTTAGTTTTTCTCTAGAAACTTCATAGTGAATAAACTTAAATTCATATAAATGATAGGTACCCTATTACTAATGTTTTATTGTATTTTTTTTTACTATTTTCAGTATCACTGATATTTGGAATAATTTGAATGGGCTCTTTTCCTGGAAACCAGAGTAGGTATCAATTTTCATTCCTAGATAAAGAGTGGTGTTGGGAATAATTTCCCTAATGGACCCTTAGGTCCTAGAGGCTTTTGGCGGCCACAACGTCTTTTTTTTTTCCCCAGAGTTTGTGATCTAGATTGGATTAAATGTTGCTATGGGTTATTATAAAAGTACAAGTTAGTTACAAGTTACAGATAAAAAAACATTGGTTGCCTTATGCTGATGACGTTTGTAGATCAAGGTACTCATCCCTGTGTGCTGTGTGGATTCTCCTTGAATCTCTCTGTCTTGCAGTGCTTCTCTCTTTTTTTTTTCATTTTTTTATTAGATGTTTCCTTTATTTACAATATCTCCTTTCCCAGGTTCCCCTCCAAAAAAGAAAAAAAAAAAGAAAAAGAAAAGAAAAGAAAAAAACCAAAAAACTAAAACAATCCCCTGGTCACCATCCCACACCCTCCAACCTTATTAAGAGTGGAAGTGCTAGCATACACCGCCTCTGCCTTACTGCTTCCTCTCTTTCAATATATTCCGAATTCTGCCAAAAGAATCAGTGTGATTTATTGGGTCTTTTCAGCCCCAGTAGAGAACAGTTGAAGATGTTGAGAGAAAAAAGATTAAGAGTAGAGTCAATCACTGCTCAGCACCTTTTTTTTCCTAGGATGTGCCAAGATGGAAGAAGGCTGAATGAAATGACTAGAGTGGTCGGAGAGGCAAATGAATGTCATTTTTGTATCCAAGTGGAGTGAGGAGGTCTTCGCTCCCCATGGTACAGGAGTGGTGAATTCTGTAGCAGTTTGATTGTCTTGTCTCTGACACACAGTTCTTTCATGATCCTGGGCGAGCCGTTTGGTGGTGATAACCCTTCCGTGGGGGTGTTTGTTGTAATTACTGTTCATGGGAACCTGGGTGAGATAATGTCTGCAAGGTGTTTATCAAACACTCAGCACATGAGAGCTGCAGCAGAGGCCTATAATCCTAGTGTGTGAACTGTCATCAAAGTCTCTAATCAGAGGTCTTACTAATATCTGGAAAAGAAACATAGTAAATGCGGGAAGACACGGAGATATTTATGTAAGGTTTATATGGCATATCCTAAACATACGGGCCCATTAGTTGTATGCGTAAGCTCAGAAATGACTCAACCCCTACTGTATGTGTGTAGACTACAAATGACCTTATGAAATTTACATAGGTATGTATGACATATGTCAAATTATGAGAGTCTTCTGTTTGGGTGTGTATATTAAGAAATGACTCAACATTCTCGAATCATCCCTCTTGTCTCAAGCTAAGCTGACTGTAACTTTACCTCTTATACTACATTTTCTCTAATCTTTACATATTTTACCACTATTTCTATTTGTTGAAATTCCATAGGGTTTTGAAATTTAAAATTTGGTGGTGTTCTACATATCTCTCATTGAAACTATGGCCTGTTGGTTGTATAAAGTGAGGATATGGCCACTCCAATGTATGGTTGAGGGGAAGGTTTTTATTGTAGATTTGAGGAAGGGTACATCTGAAGGCATCTGAAAGACTCCAGGGTAGGCAGAGAAAATAGTGCATTGGCCATGGCCATCAGACTGAACTGGACCACTAGGAGAGAGACAGGGAGAGTGAAAGAGAAAGACCAAGACTAAAGAAAGCTTCTGGCTGAAACGGCAGGCTTATATAAACTGAGGAGCTAGGGGAAGGGAAGCTCATGTGCTGGAGACATTTAGGGTAAGGGTGAGAAGAGCCAGGATGCTAGAGCACACACTCTACCATAGGTATATGTGATACTGAGAGCCTGCTGAGAAAGCCCGGAGGCCAGCATGTGCCTTGCTGTGCTAATAGGTACCACAGTTAGCCAGTTGAGTTACTTTTGGAACTGACATGGGTAAGATCTCCATTTTGTTCATTTCTGTAGTTTGGAGATGTGTGAACCCAAGAGATGGTAGCAGGAGAGTGTTTGTACTAGAGAAGGGTCCTAGGCCTAGGTCCTCAAGGGTCTGAAAGCATTCCCTACAGTTAGTTCCATATCATTTCTTTAAAAAGCTATTCATCTTTAAATGCATATGTTATCTCAGTACATATTCAATGCTCATGGTACTGGATTACATAGGACATGTACATACAAGTCTATTATGTATTTTGAGAGTATTCCACCATACCTGTCCCCTGTCGCCTTCTTCCCTGTCCTTCAGTCCAGTGTTCCCCCAAATGGTTTTGCTTCTACTTTCATGGGTTATATACATGATATTATATACTATTACACTTTTTGAATACTTCCATGTATTCTGATTAAGTGCTGATGTAACTCAATATTTTATTCTTTTTCAGCAGTCAATATTATATAAGTTAATGGAACCTAAAGTGGAATTTTCAAAATTATCTTTGTGAAAATAAAAGAGCTATTATTTTTATTTAGTTTCAGTTTCATCCATTAAAATTCTTACTACATATGCATATATTTTATAATTACATGGAGTGAAAACATGATAGGAGTATAAATATTTTGCTGATAGGAGAGTAAATAAATTAATCTGGAGATTGTGAGATTGTTATATACTTAAGAGATGTATAAAAACAAAAATGCCTCTAACCTGTAAGGCTCATTTACCCCAGGACAGACAACTTTCCAGCATGCCGAGGACGGTTTCATGTAAAAATAAGTCTTGTATTTTCACTTCTGCAAACAAGTGCAGAGGATGAGCTTGATCATGTATGTAGTATGTAGGCAGGAAGTATGTCAGGATGTGTGCTTGCCGTTGGTTGGACAAATGTGGGAAGTACATAACCTTGTGGGGTCTGCCTTTCTAAGCACCAGACTAATGTAGTTTGGGACCATTCCCTGGGAATCCTGGGTATGAACCTGGCCACTATCCATCCTCCTGGGCAGTACTTAATAAAGCTTGCTTCAAATTTGGCTCAACAATTGTGGTAGTGGTCTGACTGTCACCTGGTGGGAATAACAAGATCACTGGAATAGGTTATATGTGCAGGTTAAACTTTCAGACCTCTCATGTTGTGAATAAGTGTACAAACTAACTTTTAGTAGTAACATTGTGTATAGGTTACATATCACTCACACCCACCCACCCATTCACATACATCCACTAGTTAAAAATTTTTAATTTTATAAAATTATGTCTAGGATATGTCTCAGTGGTGTGGTTGCATTGCTAACTGAAATATATGCAAAGGTCAGATAGGGCCAAATTTCTCCAGAAACGTTAGTGTTGAGTGTCTACAGCAGAATTACATCATTTGGCTTGTTCCAACTTGTTCCCTCAAGTAAAGTATTCTAAAGAAAGATGCAATGCATTTCTAAGATGATCACCTGGAGCTGTCAAGTGTATCACATTCTAATTAAAAAAACAGACTTTCCTAGCTCTGTAGCAGTTACTTTTTGTTGCTGTGATAAAACACCATGGTCAAAAGTGAATTATAGAAGGAAGAGTTTATTTTTACTTATGATTCAGGAAGGGGACTGAGCAGGTCAGTGGAGGCATGGCGGTAGGCAAATGGATCAGGAAAATTAGCTTCAACATTTCACCCACATATGGAAAACAGAGTGAACAGGAAGAGGGGGTGAGGCTGCAAGCTCCCCAAACCATGCCTAGTGACATGCCTGAAGTTAAGGTTCTCCCTCCAACTGGGGACCACGTGTTCAAACACCTAAGTTCTTGGGAATGTTTTTCATTAAACCCATCATAAGGTCTATCTTGCATCTCAAAATACAAGAGGTGTGTTTTAGGTTAAGAGGTGAAGGCTCAAGGGAGTCTGTGGAGATGCTGTGGAGGCACAACAAGGAATCATTAGAAGCAAGAGGAAGCTAGTTGGGAAAGAAAGAAGAGAGGTCTTGCTTTCCTTATTCAATTGTAAAGAGTTTTACAAATTAACTGAGATATCCAGATGAATTCTGTTCATATGCAGACCTAAAGGCTGAAAGTGCCAACTACAAGGCTAGGCAGAGCTGTGTTTCCTCTGAATGCAAAAGAGAGGAGGCCTTTTCTTTCATCTTGCTGCCCTGGCAGCTCCTGTGTTCTGTGTCTAACAGCAGTGCCCTAGTTCCCTGCTTCTGTTCTGGAACCATCTTATGTGTGTACCCCAGTTTCTCTTTTCTTAGAAGAAACCATTTCTATTAGAAGCCCATTCTACTCCAGTATAGTCTCATCATTATGCTACATGCAACTGTCCTACTGACAGAGCTATATTTGAAAGTCTGTGGGTCAGGACTTCAATAGATCTTTTTAGAATACATGATTCTACACATCCCTGTCGTTGAGTGGTCTGAAATTTCTTAGGAGAGAGGTGGAGTGATCCATGGTGACCCTGGATTTCAGGACTGT
>NW_022196912.1:15275073-15290573 GCF_008632895.1 Mastomys coucha | reverse complement strand
CAGGGAAAACAGGAAGCTCTCACTCATGCCCTGTGCTTAGGCTGGATGCCTCACTGATTGACCCTGTAGAGCTGGCGAGGGACTGCTGCTCATTGGAGCCCCTAGCATAGCCTCACTGGCTCTGCCTGGATGCTGCCACTCTGGACCATGCATATTCCATCTGGGTTAATGATATTTCAGTCATTAACTTTTGTGAATGCCATCCCTGGGAATAATGACTTAAATGGACCTTAGCTCTAATTTATTCAGAGACAGACAAAAACGTTTTAAAATTTGGTGGTAAATAAAAGTAAAAATAACTTGATGGGAGTTTAAAATTAAGGAAAGCCTTTTATTTCAATTTTTAAAGTGTAGGTGCGGTTTGAATGCATTTGCTGTCAAACAGGAGGGCGCAATGTCCTTTTGTGGGTTTGGGACCAGGCACACTGGTACTAGGTCAATATTAAAAGAGAAGTAAAATATTCCAGCTGGCAGTTATTACATTCCGTGTGTCCTTTCTCACAAATGTCCTCTAGACTCAAGTTAGGGCCCCTGGGATGCGAACCCTAGATCATGGATGCTTTCTTAGTTTGGACTTTGTCCTGGCCATATGGCAGGAGAGGGTATAGCTGTTTCTTCCTCATGGGGACAGTGGCACTTTGGCACACATGTACATATCATTGCCAGAGGCAAGTGACTCAGGAGAGGTCTGAGCCAGTTTTGACTTCTGCCTCTTTTTTTCCACCTTCTATGCGTTAGTGGCCAACTGACCTAGTTTCTGAGAAAACAACGATCTATTCATTTACTTTAATAGTGTTTTTTTTTTAAACCAGTAAAATTCCATCTAAGATCTGTATGTTTCTCAGATCATATAATTGATATAAAGATTACACATGTAAAAATGAATGAGAGAAATGTGTAAGGCTGATAGAGTACTTCTGTTTTATGGATATCTTAAAAATTTAATTCAGTGACCTGAATTAAGAAGTTAATATTGTTGAATTTCCCCTATCTTCATTGCATCACAGAATAGTGAATTAGTCAAATCCTTGATAACTATCAATGCAGATGAGAGATTAGGTGGACCACAAAGCTGCTGAGAGTGGGTCTGTAAGGCCTGGCTGATCTTAACAATAAAGCTTAGGAAACTGTTACCCAGCCTTCAAGCGTAGATGCTAGACTCCTGGGAGAAGAGGGATCAGACATTGGCTTCCTCCTTGCAGAATCTACAGTCAAATGGGGAACACCAAGTGCATCTTCTTCCACTGAGACCTGACCAGCTAGAGGAAGGGGATCCGATAGAGGGCAAGAGAGTCAGCAACACCTGTGCTCCAACTGTTAGGAGACCTACATGAAGACCAAGTTATACATTTGCTACAAATATGTAAATCCACTCCCTGGCTGGTGGCCCAGGCTCTATGAGCCCCTGTGCTCCCAGGACATTTGACTCTATAGATCTTCTTGGGGTGTCTTGACTGCTTGCTCTAGTCTACCCCCCATTATTCCACAAGACTTCCTGAGCTCTGCCTGATGTTTGGCTGTGGTCTCTGCATCTGTTTCCATCTGCTGTTTGATAGAGCCTCTCAGGAGACAGTTATGCTAGGTTCTTGTCTGAAAGAATAACAAGAGTATCATTGGCTCTTTCACATGGGATGGGTCTTGAGATGGGGCAGTCATTGGTTGGTTGTTCCCTCAATCTCTGCTCCATCTTTATCACTGTGCATCTTGTAGGCAGGATAATTTTGAGGTTGATGGTTTTGTAGATGGGTTAATGTCCCCGTCCCTTCACTGGAAGTTAGACCTAGCTATAGGAGGTGGCCAATTCAGGCTCCATATACCCTACTACTAGGAGTCTCAGCTAAGGTTACCCCATAGACTCCTGTCCGATCTTCCATATCCCAGGTCTCAGCCTACTTCCAGAAATGCTGCTTATCAATTTTTATTGTCTCTCCCTCTCCCTCCTACTCCTCTACCACCCAGTTCCCTCCCTCCATCTACCTCCAATGTCTATTTTGTTTCCCCTTCTGAGTAAGATTCAAGCCACTTCCCTTGGGCCCCCCTTATTACTTAGTTTCTTTGGATCTGTGGACTGTAGTGTGGTTATTCTATACTTTAGAGCTAATGTCCAGTTATAAGTGAATGCCTGCCATGTGTGTCTTTCTGTGTCTGGGTTACCTCACTTAGGATCATCTTTTCTAGTTCTATTCATTTGCCTGTGAATTTCATGATGCCTTTGTTTTTCTAACCCTAACTCTTTCTTCACTGTTTAGAATAAACTTTCAGTAATTTTGAAAGATGGCCACTAGGAGATGCACACGTTTCAGGAACCTTGGAATAATCTATGCTTGGTTATTTTATTTTGTTGTTGTTGTTGTTGCTGTTCCATAGTTGCTTGAGCTTTTCCAATTTCTTTTGTTCTAAATCCATTGAGAACTGAAAGCAAAACGTCTTCCCCAAAGCTCCCCAAAGTGATAGATAGGTACATTTATCTAGTGATAGAAACTGAAGGAAAGGTTAAGCCAGATTCCCATGATAAGAGCTTTCAGGGGAGGTCAGTACTGTTACCAAGTAAGCCAAGGTGGTGATGGAAGGGTTAAGGTCAGTACTGTTACCAAGTAAGTTAAGGTGGTGATGGATTGTGGTTCAGATGGCTGCTTTTATTGTGTTCTGCTTAGCACCAAACACTACGGTGGTTTCTCTTTCATTTCAATTTACTGACACAAATGTGCTGTTACCCTTACTTTGAGGAGGCTGAAGCATAGAGAGGTTAAGAAGTGGATCCAAGCTTGTCTACCTAGTATGTTGATGAGCTGTCATCTAGGGCTCTTCATCAGTTAAGTATACTGCTTTCTTGTTATTACCTCAACTAGCCAGATGAGAATCTATGAAACAGAAGTCAGACAACCTCAAGGACTTATCCTGAGTCTTAGCTGGCCAGTAGAGAAGTGTAGATCACACACTTCTTCTCTTTCTTCACCATGAAGGTATAGCACCTGCAAACTGCCAAGAGAAAGAAGAGGGCTGGATTGAATCTGGTGATCTCAACACAGAAGAAATAGAAGGCTGATGGTAGCAGGCATATTGCCTCCACTGGGCCCTTGGAGGCAGTACCTACTCTCAACACACTTTA
This sequence comes from Mastomys coucha, assembly GCF_008632895.1. Taxonomy (NCBI): domain Eukaryota; kingdom Metazoa; phylum Chordata; class Mammalia; order Rodentia; family Muridae; genus Mastomys; species Mastomys coucha. The sequence goes on along the minus strand of NW_022196912.1, from coordinate 15,287,464 downwards.
GTCATTAGGCCCACTGGAGGTTGCCTGACTTGTGGGAACTTTAACAAAAACATTGCCTTATTCTGGCTTTGGAGCTGTCTGGCAGTTGGACTCTCTTCTGGGGTAGTTGTGTTTGACTCCTTCTAGCCACCCTACACCATTTTGTCCTAATTGAAAGTTAGTTGTTTTTTCAATCTTATTCCTATGCTTCTATGTTTTTTATTCTCCACTTCCTTACCAGGTTTCTATATATTTTCTGTTTTTATAACTGAGAGAGGTTCACAGTTGCCTCTCAGATGGCCATTGTACTTGCACATACCCCACTCCATCTTTCTCATCATTGGCAGCTATGTTTAAGATTTTTGAGTGCAGCAGAGCAGTGGAGCCCCTTCCTATTTTGCTATAGGTTAAGACCCTGTCCTCAGGAGTGCTGAATAACAGGTAGGGGTAGTATATTCATCTGGAGAGGGCAAGGGGCAAGACAAGTCATGTAAAACCCTTAGGAATTATGGATGGATCGATGATCTCCTATAAACAGGAGAAAGTTCTTGGTGGGGTGGGAGTGGGGATATGAGGGAGGGGTAAGGAGATTCTCCCATCACCAGAAAATAGACTATAAACAATGAATAAGTAAATCAGGTTCTAAGCTAACGCTCCCTCCCTTTTCTACCTCTTCTTTTCATTCTTCTCTCATTTCCCTCTTTCTTTATGCCCACCTATAGGTTTGTGTAGCCACTTGTTTTGGTAAAGGTATACTGGGTTTCAAGGTGACTGTAAAGATAGAGTCAATATAGAGTTCTTTCAGTTGGCAAGTAAGTCCTCTGGGTAACCATTCTCCTTTATCAATCAGAATTGGATAAGAAGAACCTTGAGAAGTTTTATTAATTCTAATATTTTATTGGAGGGGATGGGAATATCAAATAATGTTTTGAGTAAGGAAAAGACTGAAGTCATTAAAGGCACAATGTGGAGGAGAGTGTTGGGTGGGTTTTTAGCCTCGTGGGTTGTCATGGATACAATAAGTGAGGCTCTTGTCAGGCTACCTGGGTGGTGTGACCTTGATAAGGTCTTTAAACTTCATGTACATAGAATACACTCCAGACTTGTATGGCAATAATTGTACAAAGCCAACCATTTATGACCTGATGGGGCTTGCTTATGTGCCTTAAACACTTTTAAGACAAATAAATTGACCCAGGAGTCTATATTTAGTGACTCTTTTTTCATCTCTATGTACACAACTGAATTGAGCTGGTTGCTTGCTCTTGGTACAAATATAATGGTCTAATTGTCCCATATGCCAGGGGGTGGGTATGGAACACACCCCGGCCCTTGTGGGAACCCATTGAAGGGAGGTGGCTATTTGGATGTGTAGTCTGTAGTGGAGACAAGTTAACAACCTTGCCTTGGGCATTCCAGAGTTTATTTAATGATAAAATTGGCCTGGAGTTCTCCATTGGGGCTTGTAAGTTCTGTGCAGTGTGGGATGGGGTGAGAATGCAGTTAAACATACATCCTAGAGGCATTTTTAACTTGGGAGGAAATAGTAAATCCCCTCTGTGATTTGAAAATTGTGCCAGAGATTCTTTTTTTCTAACCAAGTTCCTATGAATCAGAAAAATAAAATGATAGTTTGATATAGGAGCACAGTTGCCAAAGCATCTGATGGACGGCTGAAAAGTTCATTTGCACGGTCATGTAAATAAGCAAAGTGTAGTCCTCTAATTGGGCTATGTTCATATCTATTTTACTAAAACTAGTCAAACTGAGTCATATTGCTATAGAACAAATGTGTCATTGACCTGAAACTCATAATCAACAAATTGGATATGAAAGTTTTAAATAAAACAACACATAGTTCCTGAACATTAGGTTTCTAACATTATGGTCTTGGCAGGCCTTGAGTTCCAAGTTTTGTTGGTGTTGGTGATCAATCCAAGTAAAGCAACAATACAGGTATAGGCTATTGCTAGGAGGACAACTCTGGGCTGAGACTCCAGGAATATCAATCACATGTGTAACAGGGAAATAGAAAGTCAACTTCTGATGAGGATGATTCCATTATCTCTTTATACCAATAGCCCTTTCTTTGCCCACTTAGAGCCTTTTGCAGATGTTCTATCATTGGCTAGTGGGCTAATTGATTAATGAGGGTATTGTAAGAAGAGGGGCTGTGGGAGCCATAGGGTCTTAGTTTCTATTCCCTTTGGCCAAGAGTAACAGTGAATATGGAGTCAGGTTGAACAGTTCTCAGGCCAGGATGAGAAAAACAGTGTGACTTGCCCTCCTTATGAATTCTTCCTGTGGTTAAATTTGTTGAGGATCATATATTGGTCGGCTACTCTAAGAAAGACAGTGTAGATTCAGCCAGGCAAGCAGTGTGTTAAATGTACACATGGAGACTGTATTGTTTTAGAATGTGGAGATGGCCTTGAGAACATATTGTACAGTGAAGCTAGTGAGGAGACTCAGCACAGGCTTAATAACTTGGATAGAATATGAGCAAATATTAGAAGGAAGGGCCATCAAATGAAAAGGATGCTAAGTGAGGAAGTAGGGCTATCCATGGAAAGAATGGACCAAAATAGGCATAAAGGAATGTTCAACAAAACAGCTGTAATATAAACAATGTGTTAATATTGGCACACCAGTTACAACAGATGCCCTGCAAGAAGTTAACAATGAGGAAACTGGAGAGGAGGGTTTCAGAGGACGTGTGGAGAATCTCTTTGCTTCTTACTCATGTTCCCTGTAACCTCCCAACCCCCCAAACAAATAAAGAATATTTCTCTTAAAAAAGTGAGGAAAAATGTTGTGGTTAATCTGGGCATAAGCCTTGATGCTAGAATTACAAGGTCAGCACATGGCAAAGTTTAAGGCAGAATATAAGGAGGGAATTGTCAAAATCCACTGAAGAAGCACCTGCCCCTAAAGTCAGGAGAGAAGATGTATAAGAATTTCCTTGGGTTAATGGAGGCACAAGGTTAACAGATATCCTTAGTAGAGTATAGCCATGGCATGAAAGATGGAGATACTCTGAGGTTAGATGGGAGCTAGACCTGGGGCAAAGACTGAATGGTAGATTCAGGAAGGCTTGATTAACAACAAGAAGGCAACTAATAGCTCCAGCAGTCACTGTGCCTCACTGAGCTCTTAGCATAGTCACTGTGCTAAGTAAACTCTTCATAGATGTTATTCTATTTGCTCTTGATAACAAGCCACAATTGTAGGCTCTGTTTTTATTTACAGTTCTGGGATAAAGAAACTGAGATTCAGGGAGATCAAGTGACTTGGTCTGGGACACTAAGTGCACAGTATTAGGGCCAGGATTTGGAAACCAATGTGATTCTATTGCTACTGGCTGACTTTTGACCACTGTGCACAATTCTCCAAGACTCAGTTGCTCAATAATTTCTTGTAACTTTCAAACTTTGTAACTTTAAAATTCTTACTTAAGCACCACAAAATTGCGTTTTTAATATTTTGTCTTTATGATTGATGTCCATCACATTCATATCTCTTTTTTTCACCAAAAGGACTTGGGTTGTCTTGGAATATTTGTTTGCCATATGATGCTGAAAACCAGAAGTTGAACTATGCTATCAGAGAACTTGAGTAAGAAAATGGCAGGTTAATAGTTTCCTTCTTTCTCTGTTAAAACAAAAGAATTTACTACTAATAACTTATTCATAAAGACTATTTGTAAACTAAATGTACACTATTATCATTTTGTCTCAAAAAGGAAACAGGAGTCCCCCTGAGAGCTGTCTGAAGTGGAATGACGAGCAACAGGCTTTCTGAGCAGAGTCCTGTGCTCTGGATCAGATCCTGGAGAAGGAAGGGTAAAGCCAGTACAGTACTTGTTTTGAAGGAGATCATGGCTATGCAAACAGATAGCTGTCCCATGTGTGAGGAACAAACCGTAAACTCTGCTCAGGGCACACATCCCATGCAGATTTCTCCAGAGAACTCAACAGGCCTGGGGCAACACTTCCTTTAGAAACACTGTAATATGAAATCTCAGCAGTTGAATCTTCACCTAAGCCAATATCCTGTCAGTGTCTATACACTGTGTGAAGATTGTTCAATGAGGAAATCAAAGCTGCATGTGAGAACAAACTCACATATTCTCCTAGAACCACACAAAGCTCACAGCACATTCTTGGCTGCCTCTGGTCTTGGAAAGACATGGACAAGGAAGGTGCTCAATCATTGATGGATTCAACTTCAAGTACTCTGGCTCTGGAGTCTTTGCTTTGTGCCAGACATGATGATGACAGGCTGGGCCCTTGGGGTGCAAAGAAGACTTGGCCTACTCAGTATAGAATTCCCAAACTGCTTGAAATTGGTTTACCCATCATGCCTTCCAGAGAAGTTCAAATGTACTCCCATAAATTTTTGGTGTCCTAAAGATGGTGTAATAAGAATAAATGCAATCTTCCTTCTATGGCTTACAACTCTCATCTTCTGGGAAGCTGAAGTATGTGTCATCTATCAATGTTCACTTAGTGATAGTCATATGGCCGTAAAAACAGGATACTAATAGTGTGCACCGAACATGTAAATTGTGATTAGTTTCTTTCCCAATTTTCATCAATAACTCACAAACATGGTCCCAACTGAGATAATTCATTGGTTTGTTTGTAAGTATTAGGTGATTACTATGTGCTTAGGCACAAATCTAGGTACTAGAGACACAACAATGAGGAAACATTTAAATCACGTAGAATTAGTGTGTGTGGATGTGTGTGTGAGAGAGACAGAAATACACAGTGAAACAGACAGACAAAGATAGAGAGATAGAGACATGGGGGCAGAGAGAAAGAATAGGCAAATAACCGCAGTAACTTGCTATTCTTCATAGGGGATACATGCTAAGATATCCACAAGATACCTAAAATCATGATAGTATATAACCTTACATTACATATGCTGTGTTTTTCCTATTCAAACATACCTGTGATAAAAGTTTAATTTATAAATTAATCACAAGAGAGTAACAATAGTAATACTGAAATAAAACAACCCTAACAATAGAGTATAATAAAAGTTAAATGAATATAGTTTCTTCTTGCTTTCCTTCCCGTCATTTTACCCCTTCTTTAATTGTACTGTATTTGTCTATCTTTGAGTTGTCACTTTTCTTTAGAACATCTGGGTTGCCATCACCACTACTGTTGTATGTTGGGAGCATTATTGAGTGGAGTTAGGAGTTCTTGCCTACAGCATTGCAGTACTGGGACAACTTGATTTGGTGGCTGAGATGAATGCTTGGAGATGAATGGATAGGTAGTGAGGATATGGAAGGATGGACACAGTAGACAGAGGGATAATTCATGTCCCAGATGTGACAGAGAGGTTGATACTACTCAAGCCAGTATACAATTTAAAATTATGATTATTTGCTCCTGGGATTGTTCATTTAATATTTTTGTCTGTGGTTTCCTCAGATAACAGAAATAATGGAAAACAAAACTGTAGATAAGAGGTCACTATTGCAAATAAATAATAAATAAAATATGTATATATAGTATGTTAAGTGGTTATACATGCTGGAGAAAAGAACAAGAGGTAAAGGGTATTTCTAGGGGGCTAGGTAGAAGCTTCAATTTTCTTTCTAAAAATTATTTAGTTTTCAGTGTGTGTGTGTGTGTGTTTGTATGTGATTAGTATGTGTGAGTGCAGAGCTTCACATACCATGATGTGTATGTGGAGATCAAAGGACCACTGTTGGGAGCTGGTTCTCTCATTACACCTTGCTAGGGCAGGGTCTCTCTTGCATCTATTCAAGTGTGTGCCATGTGAACTGAACTGTGAGTTTCCAGTTGATTTCCTTGTCTCTGTTTTGAATCTTGCCATATGAGTTTTGGAATTATAGTTGCACCATCACATCCAGTTTTGTAGGGGTGGTTAGGGTTGCTAAGGTCCTGTTTCTCAGTTGGTTCTTGATCTATCAGTAAAGATGTTGTAGGCCAATTGCTGGGTGAATGGATAGGAGGGACTTCCAGGTCTGAGTTTACCATGCTTGGGAGGGAGAAAAGTCAAGCAGCCTTGTGAGACCTCAGGTAGAGCAACCACAGGCCACTTCTATAGGCAGGAGGTTGGGGATGTTGAGCTGGGACTAAAGGTAACTGAGCAACTAAAGTTGAGGAAAGATTTAGGGTGCTGAGCTAAGAATATTGGGGAGAGCACAATAACTGTGGGAGATTTATAATGCTCAACAGTTGAGCCAATAAGGTGAATTGAAATTGAACAACATGTGTGTCTGTTTTTTATTTGTGGATTCAAGGGAATCTCGGTGGGGGATGGTAGTAAGGTCCATTTTGGGACCTTAGATAAAGTAAAAGCTACAGGCAATACAGTTTTCTCAGGGAGTTTTGGGGATTAAACTCAGGTTGTCAGGTTTGCAAGGCAACACTTTTATCAACTGTGTCATCTCACTGGCTTAGAATTTTTGATAATGGCTAACGTAGATGTCTGAGTGAGGACGTGGCTGTCTGGGGGAAGACTGTTTAAGGCAGCAGGAAGAGTAAAGTGCAAAGTTCCTGAAGCCAAGCATGCTTCTTATGTTTATGAAGCATCTTGGAGGATACTGTGTAGGAATACAGTGAAGGACGAAACGATGGGGAGAAAGGAGGTGAAGCAGTGATCCAGAGTGACACTGGCCTGGGATCTTCCTCTGAAAGAGGTGGAAGATGGATCAGGTGAGAAAATCATACAACCACAATGTCTGGGCATGAGAGAGACGTGACCTAAGCCTTGAGAGGACTATTCCAGCTGCTTTGTTGAGAAAAGGCTCAAGGGTGATGAGGGCAGAAATTACAAGACAATGAGGTTTCTGAGGTTGAGATAGAGGCTGAAAATCAGAATAAGTCTAAGATTTACTTTGTCTGAGGTCAGCAAGCCCTTATACCTCAAAGGAACAAGTGTATGAGGTCCATTAGATATCCAAATGGAGTTGGCTCTTTTGTGCAAGTCTGGAGTTCAAAGGGTGGGTCTGAGCTAAAGATAAATCATGCTTTGATGAGATAAAAATTAGTTACTGACATAAACTTAGTGTCAGCAAGCTGGTGAATGCAAACAGAGAAAGTGCTATAGCATTGTTCAGAGGCCCTACCTTTACTCCAAATGTGGAAGACTATGGGAGGGGACATGCAAATAATTTTACTATCTATCTGAAAAAGTGGATAGTTAAGTTCAGAATGCAAGAACCTGATAGGACATTAGACACCATTTCAAGGAGAACCATGTTATTTGGGGGAGGAAACTGAAGCCAAGAGAAATTTCTACTAATGAATTTTTTGGGTGACTCCAAAGCACAGAGGTGGCAAGTGTGTGTGTGTGTGTGTGTGTGTGTGTGTGTGTGTGTGTGTGCGCGTGTGCATGTGCGTGCGTGTGTGTGTATTTCTATCTGATTCATAGAAAGGATGGAGGTGCTACTCATGTTAACTGAGATCTCCCATTTATTAAAGGACTGTATGTTCTCAGCTGGAAACCCTCCAGAGCCAAAATGTCTGAAAGTAGTAACCAGGCATGGAGCTGAGAAGGAACTTAAGTTTTACAATTTATTTTTACCCCCTCTCTGTTCCTTTGAGGTGTTGGTATTGTTAGGGCCTATGGAAAGTTCCTTTTTAGAAATTAGAATTTTGTATCTCATATGTTGAAATTAGAGTCTTGTATCTCATATGGTGGATGGCTGCATTTCCTATGCTAGTTCTCACAAGCATGTTTACACCAGAGGCTATGCACATTCTAAAACAGAATAAAAGGCTTTTCAGTGGAGCAGGGCAGTGGTAGATTTGTACAAAGCAACCAGACCATTGAATTTCCTGATATTAAACATGTAAACTCATAACTCACTTTCTCTTTTTTATTGAATCTGTGACTCCAACCTGTAGGACAGTATCATTCACATTTAGAATAAATCTTCACACTTCAATTAGTCTAATCTAGAAATGCCTTCATATATGCCCTCAAGGTTTTGTCTTCTGGGTGATTCTATATCTTGTTAAATTGAGGATCCATATTAACCATTATGGAAGTGGAGACAATCTTTTCTTCCTCCTCAGGTCAGCACTAGAACTGGAGAGATACACTCAGGGGCCCATGCAACAGATCTAAAGGCTATAATGTGGCATTGAGTTAAAAGAAAGAATGTTGGACTCATTAAGGGGCTGTCCTTCAAGCTCGATGCTGTAAGGATAATGTTTATATGCACTGTATAAATTTGTGTCTCTGTCCTTCCTTGTCTGTCTAAGGCACCTTCTGATTGGTCAGTATAAAAAGCTGATGGCCAATAAGCTGAGGCAGGATTAGAAGGTGAGACATCTGGCAGAGGAACTCCGGGACTCTGAGTCCATATGGACTCTGAGAAAGTCAGTGGTATGAAATTGAGGAGAGGCAACCAGCCATGCAGCAGACATAGAAGAGGACAAAAGGGACAACTGACTTATGAACTAGTCAGGAACAGGCCTAGCTAAAGGTCTAGGTGTTTTATTAATAAACAATAAGCTTCCAAGTCGTTACTGGGGAACTGGGGCACACCTGGAAAAGCCCTCTTTATAGCAAGTCTTCATTTATATGCTATGTATATTCTTTGAGTTAACTGATAATACCCTGTTGGGAAATTTGTGCTATATGGTATAGATAGCTCTTGCTACTTTCAAATACAATATAACAACCCCACTAATATTACTCTTGTCCCGTTGATAAAATGTATCAGTTAACCCATATGATTGCTTGAGGGTCATAGACAACCCATAGCTTTGTTTATACCCATCTCTTATAGTAAACTACAAGTGGTCAGGTAAGTGTCCAAACAATATCAAAGCACACAGATTAGGTGAGTCAGTATTAAAACTGAAGACAAGGAGAGCTGACTGTGGGCTAGAACAATCTGAGAGCCCAAGAAAGCTGTGAGTCTGAACCAGGGCCTCCAAAAATGAGTAGAAGTTTTTGACCAAAAGTAAAAATAACCTGCAAGTCATTCATAAAATAGTATTTATATCCTAGCCATCAATTCATCTTGAAAAATGCAAATTAGCAAGAGAATGAATGAGGAAATTCAGTGTCAACTAATCAACTATCCATTTAGATGAATCTTTCAATAGGAAATATTTGGGTTATACATTTAACAGACTGTAAAAGTGTGAGCTCTGATGGTTTCAGGAGAACTTTGCCTGATTTATGGTTTTGTGCAACTTTAATTCAAGAATAAAATGAGCTTTTGATCTTTCTTTGTTCCTTGTCTCTTTAGAATTTCTAGCTCAGAGGATTTTCGTGAGAAATTTATTTGCCTAGTTTTATCAAGCAATTGTAAAACAAAAATATTTGACTAGTGAAAGGTTCCTGAACCCAGTAAACCCATCAAGCTGGTGGGATCATGGTGTTGACACGGTAGGGAAATATGCACAGATGGCCCTAACACAAAGTGAATTTTGTCCTCTTGAGAGCTCATGGCTGTTTTTTTCTCCCCAAATTTATTGAGGTTTCAAATATTCTGTTAAAATTTATTTAAATCTCCCTCATTTGTTTTCCTAAGTGTGCATGCTCATGTGTTTGTCTTTGTAGTTATTGTCAGTGCTAAAATTCACAGCATCTCCCTTTGCCAGCATCGCTGGAGGTCTCAGTTCGGTGTCTCTGAAGTCACTGCAGAGCCAAGTGTATGTTAGCAACATTGCTGTACTAAACGCTGCAGTGGAGAGTCAGGGGTTGGCAGAATAGACAGCGAGTTAGATTGCCATTTGAATAAAAAGTTGTACATAGCTTGAAACTACAATGATAGTGTGAGATATATCCGGAACACATTAGCACATGAAGGCTCCTGTGGGCTTGGCTAGTATTGTATACTACACTCTTCACGTTTCTTATACTCTAATTATATGTAAATAAAGTTGATTAATAAAGAACTCTCTAGAGCAAGAACAAGAAGACATTGGCAGAATATAGATATAGTTCATTTAATTTATGAAGAATAAATGGATCTGCATGATAACCCTAAATACTCCAACTACATTTTCACTATTGGCATGGTGGAGTGTTGTGTTGAAACAGTTTATTACTCTCATGAGTTACCATCGCTGCCAACAGGATAGTAGAAACACAAGCATTAGTTTTATAATGCTAGTGTTTCCACAAAAGAAAATAGATTGATGACTATAACCCACTAAGTTTTCATATATTTGGATATATAAATATTAAAGACCCTGAGATGCATCATTTTAGAGAAGCATTTCCAAACACCACAATAACCCTTCCCCCTTGTTATAAAAGCATAACAGTAACTTCTTTAATGTTTAGATATAAAACATAAGGGTTTTGAAACTGAGTTGCAACAGCTTTAAAAAAAAAACACCAGAATGCTCAGTTAAATGTAGTATATAGTTTCATAACTACTTGGGCCCTATTCAAATATATGTCATTTAAAAGTTCATTTGTTGAGAGAGTATATTATATGTTTTATAGTTAGTCTAAAGTAAATTAAACATTTTATGTTACTTGTTAAATAGATGGATGCTTTCATGATAGATTATAAATACTAGAGATTACAAAAAATAATCTAAAGTGTACAATTTTTGTAATATACTGATACAATATTTAATTTATATGTGTAATAAAAGGTTTGGCTAGACTTTACCCCTGGTTACTGCGAGGCAACCTCTAAATCCTAGGAATTTCTCAAGTGGTGGACATGTCTGTTGTTACTCATAGTAGACTCCTCTGGCCAAAGGCTGCAGTGAATGCTAATGAGGTAACTTAGGATGGAGGCTCACCACACCAAACAGACCAAGCACATGATTAGAGAGCTGGGCTTTGAGCCACCTGATATTAGCCCAACCCCTATCTCACTCCAATACTTGGGAGTGAGAGGACTAGATGTCACAGCACTTGGACAATAATTCAGTCAATCAAGCCTATGTAATGAAACCTTAATAAAACCCTAGACACTGAAGTGAGGCTGAGGTTCTCTGGTTGGCAACATGCTTCAAGTGACAAGAGGCGAATGCATCCCTGAGGATGACAGAAGCCTCACTCTGGGAACCTTCCCAGGCTTAATCCAACGTCATTAAAAAGTTCATTTGTTGAGAGAGTATATTTTATGTTTTATAGTTAATTTAGACTTAGTCCAGTGTGTCTCTTCTTTTGGCTGGCTTTAATTTGTCTACTTTGTATAATTTAGAGTTTTGTTATACAAAACCCTAAATATTGTAATTCCTAAGTTCTGCGAGTCATTCAGAGAATATGGAATTGCTTTGAAAACTGAAAATATGATCACTAAACCCAAATTTTAATGGAAGCAATAAGTGAAAGAATGAATTGAACTTAAAACTGAAGTAGCTGTTCTGAGATGACAAGGAGGTTAGATAAGAAGAATTTTCTTTTTATCCTATTTATTTTTAGACTGACTGCACCTTTTAAAACTAAAGTATGGATTGAACAAAAAAAGAGAAAACTTGACAACTACTTCAGACATGGAAATTCTACTTGTGTTAATTGTTTTAAAATTTCTTGGGGCCAGAGAGATGGCTCAGTGTTTAAGAGCATTTGCAGGGGACTTGAGATCAATTCCCAACACCCTCACAGTGACTCACAAGCTGTTCTCACTGCCACGAGAGCCAGAGACACTTGTGGTGCACACACATACATGCGTGCAGAATGTTCACACATAGGAAATAAAACAAATCTTTATAAGACTTTTTTTTTTGGTAATTTTACTTTTTGGTAATTATCAAAAAAAAACCTAGGTGAGGACAAAATATATATCTTATAACATTAATACATATTTATATCAGCAACACAATAGAAATCACTCAACTATTAAACATGAGGGTTAATAAATTACCAAACGCCCACACGATGACATGTCATTCTGCTACTTAAAGTCATGCTGGAGTTCTTCTCTAAAAATCGAGAAAACACTTAAGGTACAGGAAGTGATGAAGATAGAATTAAAACTATACTTAGGGCAACAGACATAGTGACACATAACTGCCATCTCACACATAATCTTTCACCACAGATAAACACAGGACTCTGAAGCTATTCATGTGCTTTCCAGCCAAAATATATTAGGAAACCTTAAATCTTTCTTGATTAAAGAAATATACCTGTGGTATCCTATAAAGTGTGAGTGTCACAGCATTTTTGCAAAAGCATTTTATCTTTGAATAGTCTACATGAGGTGAATTAATTGGTGCTTTCTTCCATTTTTGTCTTCCAGAATAAAAGAAGATTCTTTTGTCCTTTTCTATTAGATTTTTTCTTTATTTACATGTCATATGATATCTCCTTTCCCAGTTTCCCCTCCAAAAAGAAAAAGAAAAAAACAAATTAAAATAAAAAGAACAAGCCGGGCGTTGTGGCGCACGCCTTTAATCCCAGCACTTGGGAGGCAGAGGCAGGTGGATTTCTG
>NW_022196912.1:15258078-15274904 GCF_008632895.1 Mastomys coucha | reverse complement strand
CAAAAAAACCCTGTTCCCTCCCCCTCCCCCTTTCCCCCTGTTCATCAACCCACCCTCTTCCGCTTCCTGGCCCTGGTATTCCCCTACATTGGGGCATAGAGCCTTCACAGGGCCAAGGGCCTCTCCTGCCCTTGATGACCAACCAGACCATCCTCTGCTATACATATGATGCTGGAGCCATGAGTCCCACCATGTATACTCTTTGGTTGAAGTTTTAGTCCCTGGGAGCTCTGAGGGCACTAGTTAGTTCATATTGTTTTTCGTCCTAAGGGCTTGCAAAACCTTCAACTCCTTGGGTCCTTTCTCTAGCTCCTTCATTGGGAACCCTGTACTCAGTCTAATGGATGGCTGTGAGCCTCTGCTTCTGTATTGGTCAGGTACTGTCAGAGATTCTCAGAAGACAGCTATATCAGATTCCTGTCATCCAGCATTTGCTGGCATCCACAACAGTGTCTAGATTTGATGATTGAATATGGGAAGGATTCCCAGGTGGAGCAGTCTCTGGATTGTCCTTCCTTCAGTCTCTGCTCCGTAGTTTGTCTCTGCAACTCCTTCCATGGGTATTTTGTTCCCCCTCTTAAGAAGGAATGACGTATCCACACTTTGGTCTTCCCTCTTCTTGAGTTTCTTGTGGTTTGTGGATTGTACTTTGTGTACTCCTATCTTCTGGGCTAATAGCCACTTATCAGAGAATGCATACCATATGTGTTCTTTTGTGATTGGCTTACCTCACTCAGGATGATATTCTCCAGATCCATTCATCTGCCTAAGAATTTCATAAATTCATTGTTTTTAATAACTGAGTAGTACTCCATTGTGTAGATGTACCACATTTTCTGTATCCATTCCTCTGTTGAAGCACATCTGGATTATTTCTAGTTTCTGGCTATTATAAAGGAAGGTTCTTTATCTATTGATTAAAAGGCATTTTGTCCATTCTTTAGAAATTTCTATTTGACATTTAAAATATTCTTGTGGCCTGTAGGCATATTATTTTGTCCTCAAAAGTTATCTAACTAGAACCATTTTCTATTTCAGAGGCTCTGGGTGATTACTTCTCTCTTCTCAGTGAGAGAGGAGGACAGATTAGCTAACTGTTTTAGGAGACACAGTCTGTCAAGGTGGTGCTACCATGGTGGTCATGGGAGCTTGTAGGTCATTCCCATCATGCTCAACCAGGAAGTAGTGAGCTCAGGCCCCAAACTGGCTGAGCTAAACCCTCAAAGGCCTGCCCTCAGATGACTATCTCTTGCCCTAAAGTTCCACAGCTTCCTTAAGTAACACCACCAGCTTGGAACTGCTTTGTTCAAGAAACACTGTGTGGTGGACGTCCTCATTCAAACGGTAACAAGCACTCTCCCCTATCATCCTCAATGTGACTAACAAACCGTCGCAGCTATTCTAAGAAGTTAGAACATTGCTTTATTTGGAATCATTTTTAATATGAGGATTCTGGGCATTCTTTGGGGGGGCAGTCTTGGTGCCTTTTTTTTCACTTTTTAAAAATAATTTTTAACCCTTTTGAGATTATAAGTACATCGTTTTCCCATTCCCATTTCCTCCATGCTACTCTATGCATCTCCCTTTCTCTCATTCAAACTCATGACCTCTTGCTTTTTAATTGTTGTACAGACGTATGTTTACACATGTGCGCGCACACACACACACATGCATGTACACACTCCTAAGCATGGAAGAACAACCTGCCAGGTCTGTATAAAGTTACTTGCTTTGGAGCTGACCATTTGCACGGGATACCCACTTGGTGTGCCATTCCCAGGGCAAGACTATGTGTCCCACTCTGAGCATTCCTTGGTTGTCTGTAGTTTTTTTTTTTTTTGCGTGTGTGTAGACCTGAGGCCCCTTGGGCTTCCCCTCATAGCTTGTCTATTAGTGCCTTTGTTCAAGCTTCTAAAAAATGTTGATTTTAAAAAAAAGATTTTTATCTTCATTATGTATAAGTGTGTATGTGTGCGCGTGCGTGTGTGCGTGTGTGTGTGTGTGTGTGTGTGTGTGTGTGTGTGTGTGTGTGTGTGTAGTAAAGGAGATAACTATGTTCTCTCCCAAGCTTCAGTGGGAATTATGTACAAAACCCTAACTTGGATTTTGTGACAGGGATTTTGTCTCTGTAAAACTGAGAGTAGTCAGAATTGGGAACATTTTCCTCTGTGTCTGTGTCAAACTCTCACACTTCTGCCTTTGGAAGTCGGGAATGTTTGCATACCTTCAGGGAACAAGTTTAACTATATTTTTCTTTTTTTTGGAGCTTAAGGGTTCTTGTGGGAAAAAAACACATGAATGATGTATATTTTTTGGAATCTTGACATGTACTAACTTTCTGAGATGCTTTTTTTGGGGGGATCTGAAGGAAGCCAGAATGAGCAAAATCTGATTTAAGACATCATTTTTGTGTGAAGAATTTTGGCATGTTAGGCCTTGTTTCAGGGTTGAGCTTAATATTGGAGTTCAGAGATGGCGTGAGCCTGTCCTTACCATAGGCAGGACTCTGCCCTCCAAGCACTCTTAGACCACCATGAGGGCTTCTTTCTAATCTCCTGGTCCCTGATGCATCCTACTCCATGTACTCACTAATAGAGGGGACTGTGATACAGCCTGAGAACCAGAGGGACTCCTTGGCTTGCCTCTACTGTGGGGTGAGACCTGGGAAGAGAAAGGGCAGACATTTGCAAAAGACCAGTGGTGCTGTGGATTTGGTCTAACATTTGTATTATGTTAATTGGGTCCCCAAACTTGCATGAGAATCCACACCTAAGACACAGAGGGTTCCTGCCCAGAGTTGGTTTTGATTGGTAAAGTTGCTGTTGGCCAGTGGCTGGGCAGGGAAACAGAGGTGGAATATTAGGATTCCTGGGCAAGGGACTGAGGGAGGAGGGAGGAGATAGAGCCTCCGTTGCTGGGAGAGGAGAAAGACCAGGCCTGAGAGGTGCAGAAGAGAGAGCACAGCAAGAGTTGGGGATCATGGCCCAGGAGGGCTGTCGGTCTGGGTGTGGGGCAGCAAGGATGGAATATAGATTTTAGTAAGTAATAAACCAGGAATATTGGAGGGGAGAATGTTAGCTACATGGCGCTTAAGAAGTGGCCCAGTCATTGAGCTGCTTAAGGCATATAAGAATATAAGACTGTGTGCTCGCTGGGTGGTGAACTGGGTAGCTTTAAGGCCTAGTGGTAATGAAAAGAAAGTGTTCAGTAGGGCAGGGGGGTAGAGGGCAAGTGGAGGCTGCCATCATGTGTATGACTTTCTGCTGGAGTCAAGGAAGCCATGAGTGGATGTATAAGGAGTGGGTAATGTCCCAAGGGATTGTGTATTGTTGACACGGGCACAGCCATGCCAAGGACACCAGTGCATCACACTCACAGAGAGTGGCAAAGCCTAGGCGAGGCTCAGAGGGATGGCAAAGTCTTCCTCTTGTCTAAGTGTGAACGTTTGACAATATGCACAAAGTAGCAACCCCAGTTTCTCCCCCCCACCCCCCAATGACTGCAACCTAAGACTGAGCCCCTACTGAGACTAGCTACCCATCCTATCTATCCATAGCAAGCTGAGGTTCTGGGTTGTTGTATAGTTGGCACTACTCCATCAGAGTGAGTATATCCCTTCTGACTCCAGCTTTTCTGTATGTGTGTCTCTCTTTTCTTTATTCCTAGGTTCCCCAAGTCATGTTAAATGCCAGCCATGGTAGATGTGACAACTTCCCACCTCCTCATTTATGATCCCATTTGGGAACTTAATCCAAAGACCTACTACATAGTAGACACTTAAATTACAGTTCTGGGAATTTTTAGAGCTGGTTAAGAAAAGAAAGGACTTTTTTTTTTTTTTTTTTTTTTTTTTTTTTTTTTTTTTTTTTTTTTTTTTTTTTTTTTAAAGAAGTCTAGCTGGTGAGTAGGACACATGCCAGGAAGATGCAATGGTGGCTTTGTACTGGGTTTGAAGACGAGGAAACTTATTGTAGGTTTTTTATTCTGGCTTAGGACATACTTGTTGTCTTTAGGATCATGACTTGCTGTTGCCCCCTTTTTGTTTATCTTATCTATGGCAAATATTGTGTCCCAGTATGTCCATCATACACTAAGTGTTATGGAGACCATTGTCCCTCCCTTCAAGGCTAGCGGTCCATACAGCCTACTGTCATGATTCATCTTGTCTGTGAGGACTGCTTCCACAGTCCTTGGATATTTTTATACAGATAACATGGGTGGTAGACCGGAAAATTTGATGGCTGATCTTGGATGTCAACTTGACTACATTTCGAATGAACTAAAACCCAAGGAACAGGGTTTGCACATTAAGGATTTTCTTGATTGGATTATTTGAGGTCAGAAGACCCACCCTAAATCTGAGTTGTACCTTCTGATGGAAGCCCAAAGAAAAGGACATGGAAGCAGGGAGCTTTTGAGGTTTGCTTGTTTGCCTTCATTCTCCCTGGCAAGTTCATCTCCCCGCTGCTGAGACATTCCTGGTATTAGAATCTACATCTAGAGGATTCCGGCATAGACTGAAGACCAGCTGAGACATCCAGCCTTGTGCACTGAACAGCTACTGGAGTCTTGGCCTTTCCTTGGGGAGATACCCATTGTTGGAATAGCCAAGCTACAGCCTGTAAGTCACTCTAATAAATTATATATATTCTATCAATTCTGTTCCTCCATAGAACTCTTGACTAACATGGGAGCCTGAGAGATGGTTCAGCAGATAAAATGCTTGCCATATGAGCTAAAGGACCGCAGTTTGGATCCCGAGAGCCACTAATCTCAGCACACTGGAGGTAGGGACAGAGGATCTGTAGAGTAAGCTGGCTAGGATGACTACCTGGGTCCATGAGCCCTGGGTGTTAAATATTTGTTATTTTATTTTATGTATATGGATGTTTTGCCTGCATGTCTATATGTATACCACATGCATGCATAGTGTCTGTGGAGGCCAGAAGAAGGAGCTGGAACTGGAGTTACAGATGCTAGTGAGTCAGTGTGTGAGTGTGTGTTTGTGTATGTGTGTGTGTGTGTTTGTGTGTGTGTGTGTGTGTGTGTGTGTGTGTGTGCTGGGAATCAAACCATGGTCTCCTGGAAGACTAGCTACTATTCTTAAATGCTGAGCTATGTCTTCTGCCTCTTCAGTACAGTCTTACATTCTCCTTTTATGCTTATCTATTCTTTCAACAAACACCAAGTCTATTGCAGTCACAGAAAATGTTTATATTGTTTTGTGATTTGCGTCATCACTTAATAATACACTGAGAACAATTTCCCAAATAGACTTAGGGCCATTCCTTAGTTGAGACTTGCAAGTTGCTTGGTACTTTTTCGTTAGGATATTCTCTTTAATTAAAACTTATTTTTTTTATTACAGATCTTTTTCCTTCCCATCTCTAAATGTGCTCATTCCAAGAAGCCCATTTGTTAAAAATTAGGAACAGAAGGTTTAAAAATGGAGAAATCCTTCTTTCCATTTAGGAACCACAGAAAAATGCACTGAATGTATATTTGATATTATCATCTGCTTCACAGATTTCTTTGGCTGGTCTCCATTTTAATTGTTTTGCTCTCTGCCACGAGTCTGTGTGAAGCTATCGGCTAGCCTTCCCTCAGAAGATGTGGCAGGAGAAAGCTGAGAGGCAGTGGAATGTGGCCTTGGGAGGCAAAGAAATAGCTGAGATAAGTAATATTGTTCCCAACTCATGGACTGAAAGTTCATGGGACATTGGTGTTACTCTAGTTAGGAATAAAGCAAGTTAGTTAGAGCAAGGAGATTTTCTTTGGAAGTGAATTTGTCTTTCTCCTCAGACCAACTAGCATGGAGAGGGCCCACTATAGTTCTCTAGCTATGAGTCAGGGATTTTTGCTGCACATTAATTAATAGGTGTTATATATGAGCATCAACAATGGTGGCCAAGCAAAGTTGAGAAATGCTATATTTTAGATCAACACATTTTTTGATCACAAGACTTCAGGGAACTAATATATGCCAGGACTCTTGAAGAGAAGGAATAGTCAGTTTCTCTTACACACTTTCTGTTTGTCGTACACACATCTTGCCCACTTTGGGAAATGCCAGCCTTAGACATAGAGTCCTCCTGCTGACAGTGAAGTCAGGAAAAGATCCACAAGTGCTTTGCTCCATACTTCTGTTCGGTGCTGTGATGTAGCCACATAATTGACTTCAGTGAAGAGCTCCTGTCTGATAGGAAGGGGGCTGTGGGAGAAGCCACTCTTAGGGATTTTAGGTGATACATGCTCAGTATGGATGCTTTTCTTTGAGTACAGTTCTTTCTCTCCCTACCTTACCAGCAAGGTCTGGTGCATAACAGGTGCTAGCAGACAGATGAAAAGAGTCTTTAATTGTTCGTATCTTCCTTTTTGCATGTCCCAACCCTTTCTCCTTTATCGGTGCTGTCATCCCAGAAGGAGACCCATGAAGCCCTTCTGGAGCCAACTGAAGGTTCTCCAATTGCCCTCCACACCCCAGTCACCCTTCTTGGATCAGTGATTTATTGCTACAGTCTGAGGCTTAGTAGATGTCTTTAATGAGCCCAAAGATCTTGGGCTGTTCTTGGAGCTACTTCTAACCACAACTATTCTTAGAGGGGTTAAAAAATACCAGAAAACTAAGACCCCAGAAGAGTGAGCAACCCTAGCAGAAAAACAGTGGGTGTTTAAATAAAAGGAAGCAGGCCAGCATTCCTGGTCATCTATAAATTAAAACAAACAAAGGAAAATCACATCCAAATGCAGTCAATCGCTCCTGTAAGAGAAGGAGTGTAATTCAAAGAGGTTTATGTGTTTTGGCAGCCAATCGAGTGTGTGTGGGAGTTTAAAAGCATAGAATAACATGATCAGGAACCAGCTCCAGTGCTTGGGCAGTTTGGGCTTCCTTACTTCATCCAGCTAATAATGCACCTTGAGCCAATTTTCTTTCTCCTTCCTTCTTTATCCCTAGTTGATCCCTTCCATGACTGAGGCACCAAGGGTTGTAGGGGAAAAAAAAGGCTGCACATGTTCAAGATAACATTTTACATTATCACAATTAGGGGCCATGTTGAAGTACAGCTGTATACTGTATTCTGTCTACTTTTATATAAAGCCTGTGAGCAGTATAGGATTTATCTCCATTTTGAAGAGGAGGGACTGGAAAAGAAATGTCAAAGATCTTTTTTTTTTTTTTTTTTTTAAGATTTATTTATTTATTTATTACATGTAAGTACTCTGTAGCTGTCCTCAGTGAGCACCAGAAGAGGACGTCAGATCTCATTATGGATGGTTGTGAGCCACCATGTGTTTACTGGGATTTGAACTCAGGACCTTCAGAAGAGCAGTCAGTGTTCTTAACTGCTGAGCCATCTCTCCAGCCCTAATGTCAAAGATCTTATACCTGAAATTATAAAGCAAGCTAAGAGCTGAGCCAGGTCAGGACTCTTCCAGTCAGGTCCAGCCCCTGACTGAGAACCTTCTGGGTTGTAGCAGTGATTTCCTGGGCAGGCCATCACCTCTTCAATGAAAAATACAATGGTCTGCTCACTGTAGGTTAAATTAGAAAAAACCAACCAAACAAAACTACTGTGTATTTATGAGAAAACTGAAGTGATATCCTCTTAGCATTAGGGCTTGGGTTGGGATTGTGGAAAAACACTGATAACCACTGCCCCACTGAGAATAAGCAGAAATTAATGATCCAGAGTTTGTGTCACAAGGAAGTCAGTTGCCACCTCTTGTGCTTGACAGAAACACCCAACTAGGCAGAGGAGGGGGGGGGCATTATGATGGGAAGAGGAATGCTGGAGGCATGCCCAGATTGGAGGATGTAAACTGTATTGTTATATAGCAAAATGAAGGGAAAACCAAAATTATCATACTGGTTTCTCAAAAGCCTTTAATTACTATTTTAAAACAATTTTAAGTTATGCCAAAATTTTACTAAACTTGTGTTATCTTTCTCTGGAGAGCAAACGCATACTATTAGCTTAAAAAAATTGGTAGTGCTCTAAGTTGCTTAATTCAAATAAGTGTATAGTCTTTAATCTACTCTGTAAAATAAATCTTATTAAAACAATTAGATGAAGTTTAGAGAAATATGCATTACAATGTTTTCACAGCTATTCATCAGCATGAAAGAATTTATACCACAAGAAAGCAATCACATTATGATACATTCAAACACTATTCTATCAAAAAATGTTAAAAGTGATAGCATATGTTGATCCAGAAAGATATCCTTGGAATGGTGTGAAATTTCAGAGTAAAGAGTGTCCAAACTATATAGGTGTTTCCAGTCTGGTGTTTTATACATGTAAATGTTCGTATATATAGACATCTGGGAACCCACAGAGCAGAAGCTAGCCATGGCTTCCACGGGCCACTCATTTGATGCGGCCTCACCTTTTCTTATAATGTTTACCTTATTCTGACACTTTCTTTTGCATCCAGAAAGTAGTAATTTACTTTAAAAGTTTATTTTTGTTGAAGAGAGATGAAAGGCGATGAAGGAAGGGTGCTTGTCTTGTGTACTTGGGACCTTGAGTTTGATCCCTAGAACCAGGAACAAAGCTAAGTCCAACAAAACAATTCTTTCTGGAATTTCTTTGGAATGAAAAAAATCATATTTACTCTCTAATAAGCAAGCATAAATACATGTATAGCAATTACATAGTGTATATAAAGTTACATAATATGAATGTTTGTAAACTTGTGTTTAGAGTCCAGTAGCTAAATATACACATTTATTTATACACATATTTTATATGCATACCATTTTATGGTATGGTTAGATTTGTTTTTGCAAGAAGAGAGAGTAACTGCATAATGGTGTTTTTTCCCCTTAGAAACTATTGTCCTTCCCAGGTGGGAAAAATCACTGCCTTAGTCCTGGATCTAACAACAAGCCTTGGGGGGTGGTTGCATAGCAACTACCATTGGTATAAATGACTAGTCTCGGTTCTCTGGGGGATGGTATGGATTTGAACAATAAAATGGTACATTCAGATACTTTTCTGGTTGCAATAGAATAAAAGAGCTGCATGACTGGGACCTTTTAGGAGCCTTATAAAAATATGACCCGGTGGGATAAGTCATGTTCAGTTTGTTCCACTGGAGATGGTGGACTAAATACAGCACAGCTGTGAAATTCAGCAGTGTGAATTCCTTAGGAAATGATTCATTTTCTACTTTTTATCAGTTCTTATAGAATTTCTACTAGGTGTTAGGCATTGAAACACCCAGTAGGGATATAGTAAAGATAGCATGCAGTCTCCACCACCCCAGGCCTACACCCTAGCAGGTTAGAAAAACACAAGAGCTAGCTGAGCCTCGTGTAAGGAATGAAGAGGGGACAGAAGTGTTAGGAGATATGGCCATCTAACGCCACCTGAGGCTTGTTCTGTGACTCATCCCTGACCAGCAACTGTGCGCACCAGGGGTGCAAAGATGAATGAGTGAGCTTTGGCCCTTGGCAGCAGAATTTTGGAGTCTGACAGTAGAGACAGATATAAACAATTCAATATAAATATGTGTTATAAATGGTTGGTTCATGCAAAGGTGAAAATATGGGAGCACATCCCAGGAGATTGATGACCGAAGAGTTGCTTCTTTAATGCTTTGTCGTTTGCAAAGCTCTTGACCAGGCATGGTGGCATATACCTTTAATCTAGCACTGAGGAGGCAGAGATAAGTAGATATCTGTGAGTTGGATCCTGGTCTATATGGGGAGTTCAAGGCCAGCTACCTAATGAGATAAGACAAAAAAATAAAAGTAGAAATAAAACCCACCCAAAATAACAATAGCAAAACCAAAGAAATGCTTACATTGCCTCGTTTGATGATAGTGAAGAGGTAGGGTTTGTCATCTTTCCATTGATGAAGAAACTGAGGCTTGGGGGTATTGTGATTGTTTCAGGGTGGTGTTTGGATCTTCTTGGGTTGTTATAACAAAATGCCCTGGACTGGAGGCTTAAACAATAGCCATTTGTCACCCCTCCCCCACCCCCAGTTCTGGATGGTAGCAGTGCCGCATTAAATTCATGAAACATTGCTTCCTGATATGTCCTAGCATGGCTAAGGTAGTAGCTGAGAAGGGGCGTTTGTAGACCACTACTTGTATCTGTACAAACCCCATTCTTATATTCTTAACTTTAATGTTAACCTTCTTAGCTTTAATCTTCTTAACTTTTTCAGATGCCTCATATATACATCTAACACACTGTTTGGTTTTCAGCATGTGAACTGTAAAGGAACATAAATATTCAGTGCCTAGCAACTAGACTGTGACTTGAGGTTCAGTTCTAGTTACCATTTGTCAACCAGGCACAGCCTAGAATTATCTGAAAAAAGGGGTTTCAATTGAGTAATTGTCTTTCTCAGATTGGTTTGTGGGCTCATCCGTAAGGCATTATCTTGATTGTTAATTGATAAGGAAGAGCCCAGTCCATTATTTTGGGGAGAGGGGTACCATTTCCTGAGCAGGTGAATTTGGGTGATTATAAGGAAGCTGGTTGAGTGAGCCAGCAAAGACTGTCCCTCTCTGGTTTCTGCTTGCGTTCCTTCGCTGACATCCCTCAAAGGTAGACTATGACTTGGCTATATAAGTTAAATAAATATTCCTTATCGGTTGCTTTTGGTTAGAGTGTTTCATCATAGCTATAGAAAGCAAAATAGGGCAGGGTCTTACCTTCCTTTCTGCAACATGCATTTGAATGTATGTTTGTGTTTGAATGCACTTTCCATTATGTGTTAGGTCTAAGAGACATGTTTTGCTTTGTGTCCAATGACTCTGACAACATGGAGGACGGAACAATTCTGATGTTTGGATATCTGGTTACTCTGTTCCCAGTCTGTCTTTAGTACTCCAAAATGCATGCTTGTGGACAATCCATCAGTGTTTTGGGGGGCTTACTGCTGGGAATCTCCAGTTTTAAGGACAAGATAGAAGGGTGGAGACAGCATAATCCTATGGAGATTGGAGCTGTGAGTAGCGTGATCTGTTGTAGAAGTGTAGGGCCCCTGGGGCAAGTTGCCATTAACTCACCAATAAGGAGACCCAAGCTTCTGGAGGATTTTTTATGGAAGTAGTGAAGGGAAGGTGGAGCCTACATAGCATCAAGAACTATAGAGTTCTGAAGCGCATCATGGCTGGAAAGTATCAGCTGCTTTTCTGTTTCTCATACTCATCTATCGGGAGAGCGAAATGCATCATTTTGCTTGTATGGGTCACTGTGCCCCCTTTCTGGCATGTCCCAGCTGCATACTATTTAGCCTTTACTATATTTTCAAATTACTGGGGGAGATATTTAAATAACATGCTCCTTTCTATGCCCTTGAAATTCTGATTTAACTTGAATGAGATGGAAAGTTAATTTTGTAAAGCTCCCCATGTGATTGGCTTATGGGCAAGGATGGAACTCTGGTACATTCTCTGTCCCATTTTGGAGGGTACAGGTATCTACTGTGACTTGTCAGTTTCTGGCTTTCTTGCCAACTTGCTCATCTTACAGCCTGTGGGGTAGACAGATACCATGTATCTGTCGTGTACAAATGGAAAACTGAGACTACATTTGGCTCTTAGGTTGGGAGGTGTCAGGCAGTGGTAGCAGGAGACTCTGGACAAAGAAAAGCCAGGCTTAGGGTAAGGAGTCAAGAAGAGATGTATTTGATTCCTTGTTTTAGGCAGACAGATTTTATTTAGTAATTAGTTGGACAAATTTTTATGGATGAGCCATTGCATGCCAGGCAGTATAAATTAAGTGCTAGCACTTGGCATGAGATAGGAGCTGGTCATTGTACCAAAGAGCAAAGGCTACCTACCTGGACTTTGGCCTTGGGAAATGACTCTTTGGAAAAGCATCCCTGGTAAGAACATCGTGAGACCAGGAACGGCACAGCCAGAGCAGTTTCCTTTGCCTTACATAACTCGTATGCTGAAGAAGACATAGAAACAAATTTGTTTTTTTTTTCATTTAAAAATTAATCCCAGTCTGGATCTGTCAAACTGTTGGGAAGAGGGTTTATAAACTCTGTACAGGGATAATTACATCAGAAAAACTGTGGTTGGTGACTAGGAGGAGAGAGTGCATGGCTTTTAGACTCCTGAATTCCACTATAGAGAAACTGATGTTCTGATAAGCACAGACCTCCGTCCATCTCTGCGCAGGGACATTCCATCAAGAAAATCAAGCTGCAAACTCACATTCTGGGGATTTTTCAAATATTAGCACTAAGGCATTTTTCCACTGTTTTGTTTTAATTCAAGTGGGATTTTATTTAAGACTCAGAGGTCATGAGTTTTATACCCTCAGGCTTGATTTAAAATCTAGCCATGACAGATAGTAAACAGTGGTCTCATTTTCTTGTAACTGTAGTTCATGACACTGGGGTAAGAAACTCAACTTGGTGTCTGAACAAAATGGAAAGTACATGGCCTTTAAACTTAACAGGGCCAAATATTCTGGTTCTGCCATTTACTCAGATGGGATCCAGTCCAAGCTACTCAACTCTCTCAAGTCTCTCTTCACCTTTAAATGGGGATAGCAATGCCGACAGTGGCAAATAGGTAATCAGTTCTTGATGAACAGCTTTGCTTCTTCGTGTCATTCTGTGGATTAGCCAGTGCAGTGCAAGGAGGTGGACTGGAAAAGAAGGCCTCATAATTCCTGTCACATATTATAAATACCCAAGGAAGAGAAAAGTATGTACGCATGTAAATCGTGTCTGATTTTGTGCATTTGTGAACAAGCGAATGCAGGCAGACACTTTATGGCTTTATGCTGAAGAGAAATGAAACACAATATGTGTCCCCAAAGCCTGAGATCGGTTCCAGGCACTTTGCTTGTGACATCTTGTTCTATTTGCACAATAGCTCACAGAGAAGAGTCAGCAGCGCTTTCCACAAACAAGGAAACTAGTGAATAGAGAGACCAATTGTCATTCCACAGTCAATACAGTGGCAGAGTTGGGACTGCAAGTCAAGAGTTATTAATAAGTTATAAATAATAGAAACTGTTATATTAGGAATATTGCTGGTTGTGGTTGTGTATACCTTTAATCCTAGCATTTGGGAGGCAGTGGCAGATGGGTCTCTGAGTTTCAGGACACCCTGGTCTGTATTTTGAGTTCCTAGATGACAGATCTATATAATAGAGGAGGCCCTGTCTCAAAATAACAACATGCTATTATTATTATTATTATTATTATTATTATTATTATTATTATTATTATATGGTGCCAATATGCTGGAAACTTGCTGAATTAATGAATAGTTGTGCATGTTCAGCTATCTAAGAGGTCTATGGAAATACTTCCTGAATAGGACTCTGAACCAAGTTAATGGAATAGAATACCTTAAAGGCTCAGGGGCCTTTGGTCTGTGGCAGGTACAATGTGGTTTTATAGTTAGAATTAGAATGCTTGCCCTGTATTTTACTAAACGGATAGATAATTGTTTCATTCATTGGTCTTGTCTTTGTTGGACATTTGGTGGAACATAACTTTTCTTTATTATCTTCCAAGTAGTTTCCTGGACACTGTTTATATTTGGGTGGGTATGCTGGGTTATGTTGTAATGGCACATAAGGGCTTGAAGATTTATCATGGCTTCCGAATTCATCTCAAGTAAATACACTGAGAAAAATCAGAATGGGTGCTTCATATAATGGAAGCAACTCTTGCTAGCTTTTCTCTAACTGGCTTTATGACTTTACCTCCTTGACCTTGAATGGCCACATGATTTACTTCCTGTGATGAACAGGAAGCTGAATCCCTTTCAGGTCTGCTTTCATCTTTCCATGGATAACTTAATTGTTTTACAAGTATGAGTCGGTAGCTTGCCACATTTTTCTATTTTTCTATGCATTTATCCAGGTGAAAATGTGGTCAAAGTGGTGTCAGACAAGGGAACTCCAGGCCTCTCGGCTCTAAGTCAGAGGCCTACATAAACATGCCCAGGATGGAGATTTGGAGATGAGAGAAGTCTCTAGACCTATCCCCTCAAAAAATACAGGAGCTTTCAGCATTGCCAGAAAGGGCAGTGCTTAGAAAGTGAAGGCTTTTGTGTTGAAAAATAATACCAAAAGCTTATAGTAACTATTATGTTAACACTTGAAATATCTGGCACTTCCAGGAACAGGCAGGTGATGTTAAAAGGTGGTATTTTTGCTGAGGGGAAAACTTATTGAGGCCACGAAGAAAACCCAATAAACAACACTAGGGAAAATGCTACTGAAAGCCCTAGAACCACAAAGCTCACAGCCCCCCTAAATGCATCACAAAACAGCACCCCCAGACTTCATGTACTCTCCAAAAAAAATCCAGTTAAGCTTTAAATAGAGTGACCAGGGTCAGAGAAACTGAGAAGGTCAAATCTCCCCTCAGGTTTCCAGCTTCCTGTCTGATTTTCATCTCTCCTGTCAGGCAGTAAGGCCTGACCAGAATGCACTGCACTGAACATTCCATATAGCGAGTGAACTTTCAGGAGGCTGGGGCGAAGAAGCAAGCTATGCCTCTCTCTTATACTGTGGACCACGACGTGAGAATTTGTGGGTATGAGCACACCAGGAGGCTGAAGCAGGAATCCTGGCCTGGGGATTAGTTTCAGGGAGGTTTGTGTAAAAGTATTTACTTTTGGAAGATAATACTAGCTCAATTATTTCCTATGGAAACTGGAAAATAAACACCCACTGTAAAGTAAACACAGGCGCACGCTTACTTCTTTATTTGTACTCCTTTCCTGACAAGGAAACTAGAAAGGGGTGTGTGTGTGTGTGTGTGTATGTGTGTGTGTGTGTGTGTCCCTTGTGGTTGTGTTTTTTGGATGGACTTTGATCAGGGGAAAGGCAGTTTGCCCATTTTCTGCCATGGAAGGACTTATTCCTACCAGTGAGTAGGCCTCTCTGGAGCTCAGCCTGCTCCGTCAACATGCCGATGCAAAAAGATTGATGTGTTTTGCGCTGGAATTATTTTTCAGAGTCTGTTTGGGCTAGTGCCTGGTCTAGAGCCACCTCTTACAGGAATATCACAAATCTCCACTGAGAAAGAGAGAAGCCCATGTTTCAGATTACGTCCTGCTTAGGTCATTGTTTACCCACAATCTTTTAGTAAAATATTTTTTCCCAGTAGCCCCAGAAGGAGACTAGGTTCCAGAAAAAGAGAAATGGATTTTACTCGTGAGTCTTGTGTGAAGGAACCAGGCTGTCTTGGTGAAGATGAATACAATGGTTCTTGTCTACGATAACAGGGAGCTAATAATGCACAGTGACAATGTCTTCAGGGTAAAGGGGTATTGAGTTCTCCATGGAACAGTGAGACCAGACTGGAGCAGATCTCCGTTTATTATTAGGATGGTGACAGTCTACTTCCTGCTTCTGTTGGTTTGGGGGCCCGCATCAAATGTGGCATTGCAATGCTTAAGGCATTGTTCTATTATTCTTACTGCATGCCAAATCAGCCAATAGTTTTTGTAGATCAGGCATTTGGGAAGAGCTACAGTGGCTGAATGGCTTCTTTATGGGTCAGAGTAAGGGGATGACTGGAATCTAGAACGGCAAGAGCTCATAGTTGGTAGACTAGCTGATTGGTTCTCCCAACCTCCCCGACTGTGTATTCTGTCAGGCGTTGCCATTTGGCACATCTGGTCTTTCTTCCAGCATAGTGTTGACTTCTGGGGATACTGGAAAGGTTGTCTGGAGCCCTGGTATTTACCAGTGAGGCCCCGGGAACTTCCCTTTTCTAACTTCACGCAGCAATAATACATTATCAGTGTTACTGCCTTTCTGTTGCTCCAAGTCGGGAGAAAGTTGAAGGTCATATTGTATTACAGGTACCTTATTGTGCATGATAATGCTCTAATATACAGATATACTACAATTTGCATATCCTTTCTCCGGTCGACTGACATTTAGATTGTTGATATTATTCAATTATGAACAAAGATGATGTGAATCTTTATGCACAAACATTTGTGCTTTGTATGACTTCAATTTTTCAAAACCCATCAGGAGTTCTCTTAGGTCTTCACAATGGCTGTTGTGTTTGTATACCCAAGGCATGTGCGTTCATCCATGTTACTTGGAGAGCATAAAATGTGTCCATCAGTCATGTTATTTGCTTAATATTTGCAGGTCTTTGACAGTCTTACTGATTTCTTTGGAGGGTAAAAAACAACTTGTTCTAATTAGTTCCTCCCGAGCATCCTTTCAAATAGTCTTAGAACCCAGCACCGTGCTGGGAGGAAGCACAGAGAGGAAGGCTGAAGCCATACTGCTGGCCTATCAGTGTTTGGCTTCATATAGTTTTAGGCTTTTTAATTAGATTAGTTAGGATTTAATAATATTTATTTTAGCTTTATTTATATGTGTACTTCTGCCATGCATGTGTGGGTCATGGGGGCCAGAAGAGGACATTTGATCCCTTGGGGTTGGAGTTACAGGTGGTTGGGAGCTGCCCAATGTGGTAGATGCGGTGCTGGGGAACCTCTGCAGGAGCAGTGCACACTCTTAACTTTAACTGCGGAGCTGTCTGTGCAGCCTCCAGAGCACTTAGAATCTTTATGTTTTTTTTTAAACTGATCCTTCTTATCTATGAGAAAATGCATCTCTTTCTATGTGCTACTTTTAAATATTGTTATTTACTCTGTCTGAAACATTCTGTATAGAAAAATTCTGTATAGAAATTTTACATTCTATATAGAAATTTCACCATTAGTATTTATATAATACCTGTTTTTATACTTTTATTGTTAATGTTTACATCTTTGGACCTTCCCTCCTTTGCTCTCTTCCTTCCTCCCTCCCTCCCTCCTTCCCTCTCAATCTCTCTCTCTCTCTCTCTCT
>NW_022196912.1:15238514-15258068 GCF_008632895.1 Mastomys coucha | reverse complement strand
TCTCTCTCTCTCTCTCTCTCTCTCTCTCTCCTTCTTTCTTTCTTCAAAGTCTCAGTGTGTAGCCCTGATTGTCTTACAACTGACTATGTAGAACAGGCTATCATCAAACTCATAGAGATTTACTTGCCTCTGCCTTCTGAGTGTTGGGATGTGTTTCTTTTTTTTAAGATTTATTTATTATTATATGTAAGTACACTGTAGCTGTCTTCAGACACACCAGAAGAGGGCGTCAGATCTCATTACGGGTGGTTGTGAGCCACTATGTGGTTGCTGGGATTTGATCTCATGACCTTCGGAAGAGCAGTCGGTGCTCTTACCCGCTGAGCCATCTCACCAGCCCCCGGTATGTGTTTCTTAAAGACAGTGGATAACAGGGCCTTTTATTGGTGGTCATGATAACATTTACTACACACATATCATTGTAGTTTATCCTCAAATAATGTTACTTCTTTATATATAAAATTCAAGAAAATTAAAATTATTTACTTCCATCTTCTCCATTTAATTTTTGTGATTCTGTAATATTAATATCATAAAGCACTGTTACCACTTTTGCCTTAAAATATGCATTTTAAAAATATTTTAAGATTATGCATACATGTGTGTGTGTTCGTGTGTGTGTTCATGTGTTTGTGTGTGTATGTATCTGCGCATGTGAGTGTAGGTGCCTGTGGAGGCAAAAGAAAAAGTTGTTTCCATTGGAGCGTAGTAGCAGGCAGTTATAAGACACCTGCTGTATATTCCAGGAACTGAACTTTGGTCCTCAGAAAAAGTCACATGCACTCTTAAACTGCTGAGCCAACTCTGAAGCCACCATGCATATGTTTTAAAGAAATCTCCTCTGTACAGGTTCACATGCTTATCATTCTTGGACTACTTTATTACTTTTGTAGATCTGAAGATCTGTGAGGTAACATTTTCTTTGGGGCTGAAAACTTCCCTTTGTTACAGCAAAGGTTGATCATTGTAGATTCTCTCAACTTTTGTTTGTCTAAAAATATTTTTATTTAGCTTTTATTTATTTTATTTAATTAATTATTTTATTTTTTTTTTTGGTTTTTAGAGACAGGGTCTCTCTGTATAGCCCTGGATGTCCTTGGAACTCACTCTGTAGACTAGGCTGGCCTCGAACTCAGAAATCCTCCTGCCTCTGCCTCCCAGGTCCTGGGATTAAAGGCATGCACCACCACTGCCCGGCTTAACTTTTATTTTCTTAAGTTTTTTATTTTTTTATTGGTTATTTTATTTATTTACATTTCAAATATTATCCTCCTTTCCAGTTAAAGCCCCTGGCTGCTCCCTCATACCCCTTGCTTCTATTTTAAAAAATAGTTTTGATGGGTATGGATGTTCCTGTTTTCTTTCCTTTCTGTAGCATTTTAGGATGTCACCTGTGACTGCTGTTCTCATTGTCATGTCACTGGTTCTCTGCTGTGATGTCACTGCGGTTTTCATTGTCAATGTCACTGTGTCTCCACTGTGATGTCACTGTGTCTCCGCTGTGATGTCACTGTGTCTTTAATCTGATGTCACTGTGGCTCTAATGTGTATTTCTGTTGACTGGCTTTCCCCTAGCTCTAGGTCTTATTTTACTATCCTATTTCTTTAATTGGTTACTTTCTTTTTGGATAAGATAGAGATACAGCAAGAAGTATCCCATTGTGAAGTCAGTTTTTGGAATTTTCTTCTAGTAGGATTTTGTTGAACAGTTGAGCCGTGTGTAGACTGACCTGCACACTTGCAGCTTATTTTTAGTGCAGGCCCACAGAATCCTCACTGTGGCGTAACTTAGCCCTAATACTTGTGGATGCCTTCTGAATGCTCTGCTTGTTCAGTATGAAGCCTTTAGCACTGCTGGTTAGAATCTGCATGCTTCATAGAAATTATTCAGCCCACAGCTCCTTGGTCAATTTTTTTTAACATACAGCTCTTTTCTGCCCGATTCACAGTTCCTTACCACACAGATGCAGAAGTGGAAATTCTGCCAAAGACTTCAGGGGCCCCCTATGTGGATTTCTAGAGTTTGTTTCCAATATAAATTTCTCTTCTCTTTCTGGTGCTCTGGCTTGCATGGTGAAGCTGCCTCAGTTTCTCTAAACAGTACATTGTCCCTTCAATTCCCAGAGATCATGTGGTCTGCTTGGATTTCACTTTCTTGTACTTGTTTAGTATCTAGGCAGAAAGCAGGATGTTGTAGCATGTAACATTATTTATTTCCTTTCTTTCCTGAATTATGTCCTATGTAGTGTTGAAGCCCATGTTTGACAATAATCCTTTTCTTCCATCCCCTCCTTTATTTGTCTCTTCTGTTTCTCTCCCTTCTCCCTCTTTTGTTCTATATGCTCTCCCATAGCCCAGACTGACCTTGGATTTTCTATGCAGCGGAGGATGAGGTAGAACTATTGATACTCCTGCCTTCACTTCGTTAATGCTGGATCATGCCTGGCAATACATTTTTTTTCTCATATATATTGCCTCATTGAAAAAAGCAGTTTATAGCAAAAATTCAGGTCTAGTACCCAATAGTATATCATATACTAAATAGACTTTATAAAATTCTATTTTTAGGCAAAGTCAAACAATCTTTTTCTGTTACTCTTCTTAGTCACGTATGATCTGATGACTGATGAACTAAAAAAAAAAAAAAGCTATTTTAATTCAGTCTTGAGAAATTAAGAATTTTCAAGAAGATAACTTGATATTTAGAGTTACTTTGATGTACCTTTTCCTTGGATCAAGTTTTTTTTTTCTTTTTTAGCAAATATCAAAATAACCTACCTGCACTTTTGAACTCACTCTCTTCTTGTCTACAGAAAGTAAACCCAAAACAGCTGGAGGAGAGACATATCTGGTCAGAAAGGATTATACTGCTCTGAACTGCCAGTGACCGCTTTGTGCAGAGCCACTTGTGTGGCACATAAAGAAGAGTCTCTTATTGCTGTCTTGGCCAGCACTGTGATTTTATGTTCCTATGGTTTGGAAGCTTGGATTTAGAATAAGCCATGGTACCTGGCTGACAAACCAGCCAGCATAAATGTGCTAACCATACCCTGGCATGGGTATGGTGGTCTGGTATGTTGGCTGGCTTCTGAGAAGCGATACACAGAGAGGCCTCACACACAGATCACCACTATCTACATCCTCTGAAAGCGCTGGAATCTGGAACTGGAGCAAGTTCATTGCTTCCTATTTTTACTGGAAATAGACCAAAGAACATGCTGAAGTCTCTTTACTCAGCCCAACTCCCATCATGCAATGCAAGACTGTTTGCTAAGCTATTAGAGTTTTTAGCTGGGTGGGCTTTGGGAGATCTAAGTCTATCTACCATCTACTTATCATCTATCATATCTCTATCTCTACCTACCTACCTATCTATCTATCTATCTATCTATCTATCTATCTATTATACATCTTAGTTTGTTTAAGCTACATTTCTTTTTTTTTCTTCTTATTTTTATAGAATGTAATTCTGGCTGGTCTGAAACTATGTAGGTCAGACTAGCATCAATCTCATAAAGACTCATCAGCCTCTGCCTTCTGAGTTCTGAGATGTGTTTATACATATTTGTATATAAATATATGTATATATACATGTGTTAGTTATAAGTTATGTGATGGTTTAATATAGAGATGGAACTAGTGAAACATATTTTAGAATATTTTTATTTTCTCTCTGACAATTTCATACATGTATATACAACCAATCATGATAAAATCAAACCCAAATACTCCCTCAAAACTTCCTGCACCAAACTTTATATCTTCTTCTTCATAAAAAATTTTTAAAAATGTATAATTCACTGAGTCTATTTAGTGCTTCTTGCATATGTGTGGGTATGAGACCATGACCCAAGTATAAGCAGTCCTATCCCAGAGAAAAATAATTACTCCTACCCTGGCAGCTATCATTTACCATAACTTGTCACCTATGGGTGGGGCCTCATGACACCCTCATTGTGCTGGAATGTTGATTCAAATGATCTTGGGTTGATTGTATACATGTAACCATGGCTACTGTAAGTTCATGGGTGTGGCGCCATGCCATATCCAGAAGCCAGAGCTGCTCTCTGTCCTTTGGGTCTTACATTCTTTCTGACACCTCTTTGGTGATGTTCCCCGAGTCAAGAGAGGATGGATATGGATGTCAAATGTAGGACTGCACATGGCCACTCATTTTCAGCACCCAGACCAGTTATGAGTCTTTTGGGTGCTTGTTGATACTTCAAACAGAGGTTTCTCTGACTAAGGTGAAGGGTGGCACTAATGCATGGGTATAAATATAAACATTTAGAAGGCATTAAAACAAAACGTCAATTTATCCAAAAAATAAAAAATAAAACACAGTGGGAGGTTTCCCTTATAAGGCTTACAACTCCCACCCAAATATGGGCTTTTGACCAGGTGTGAATTCCCTTCTGAGGGCCAGGCCTTCTTTCAATTAAATCAGAAAACAGTGGGATAGCTCCTGATAGTCATACCACTACAGTACTGGTAGGCATACCTTGCCTGGTAGATCAGTATTGTAGTGTATTGGGCCTACTATTTAGCTAATATCACTGATGGCTTTTCTACTCCAGTAGCTGGCAGATGGACTTCCTTCAATGTGATAGCTAGCTGGCACAGAAGATGTTTCCAGGCAACCTCTGTCTTGACTTCTCTTTATCATTCAACTAAAGTGTGTTGTTTCTTCAGCAAATGAGTCTTACCATCTGGCTATGGTGGGCAACTCAAAGTCATGGCAATAGCCTGTTGTTTGGGCGATCTTAACTCATAGGGAAGTGACTGTGGCCTTCTTAACTCATAGGGAAGTGACTCACAGAAAAGTATCAGATATCTGGGACTGACATTTTAATTTAATAATCCATGTCCTATGGGAGAAGCATTGCCAATCCATGCATGGTACTTCTGTCCAAACTTTTTTAAAAATATTACACTTTTTGAATTAGCTTACAAAGAGGTGCATTTCCACAGACCTTTTATATATCTCGAGTTTTGGTTTCAACATTGGTTAAAATTTTAATCCTGCCTGGTACCTTTTGCCATGCAAAAGTAATTTATTCTCCCACCTTCCCAATTAGACTCCCTCTTCATTGCTTCAGAAGTTAGCTGAAGTTGAGTTCTCTTAGAGGTAGGAGCTTGCGTGCAAATATGGTCTGGAAAGATACCGCACAGGATCTAGGAGAACTGAATGATTGACTAGTGTGGAAACCAGCTGTTAGCTCTTTCGTCACTGTGGCTAACACCTGAGAGAAACAGTTCAAAGGAGAAAGGGTTTATTTTTGCACCTGGTTTCAGTGTATGCAAGGCTGCTCTATGTTTCTGGGCTATGGGTGAGGTAGAGCATTACGGCCAAAGGGCAGGTGGGGTACAGATGCGTACTTTGTGACAAGTACGAAGCAGTACAGAGAAATAAGAAAGGTCCAGGGGCAGGTACCCTGTAGAGGTACCCCCCAGTGGACCACTTCCTACTTAGAAGGACAGGGTACAGTTAGAAGAAATTCCAAGTGAATCAGTGAAAATAGAATGGAATAGAGTAGGTATGGGATCAGCTTGTATTCATTGGTGTAGGTGGATTTAGCAGAGACTCTGGATGAACTGTGATAGTCTAATTGGCTGTAAGTGGCTCTGAATGTTCCTTACTGCTTGACTGAAGCTTGGATGGCATGTGGTGGCCTACATTCTTTAAGAGTGAGGTGTCAGAACCCCTGTGACATAATGTAGAGTAGAGGTCAACAAATCTATGGGTCAAATCTGTGAGTTGAAAGTGACTTTTTTTATTATTGTGATGTCATTGGGAGGGAGGAAGAGGCATGGGGGTAGGAAGATG
Source organism: Mastomys coucha (assembly GCF_008632895.1). Classification (NCBI taxonomy): domain Eukaryota; kingdom Metazoa; phylum Chordata; class Mammalia; order Rodentia; family Muridae; genus Mastomys; species Mastomys coucha. The sequence continues at coordinate 15,252,241 of NW_022196912.1, read as the reverse complement.
AGGAGGAGAGAGGGGAGAATGAAGGGAAGAGGGCGGGATAGTAAGCACAAGAGCCAAGGAAGGACTAGACGAGCTGTCTGGACATTCACAGGAGACGTGCGAAGTCTTCTGACACAAAGGAAGCCATCCAAAGGTGTGCACACGCTTGGAGTTGTATGTATTCGTATGTGTTTAGAGTTAACAATGTGAAAAAGCATCTTCTCTACATTTTTCAGATGTGTTTGCAGCTGAGGGTGAGGCCAAACATCACTGGGGAGGATAGGTCATCTATTGTGTCCCTGGTTGCTCTGAAAGAGAGGGAACCTATACAAGACTCTAGCTACTCTCAATGCCCTTGGCGTCCCGTGTGGGGTGGGGACATGTGTTAAAAGCACTGTGAGCCTTTGGTAAGGACCAGTGTGTCTTCTTCCTTTAGTGGAGCTAGATGTCAGGGATTAAAGAGAGAATGTGGACATTACTGGAGCCTGATCTTCAAAACACCGTATTCAAGCTGAGGTAAGATTCCCTACAATAACGGAGTTGTGTACAGCTATACACACTTATTTAATACTGAAGCTGATGAGATAGTTGCTGATTGGGTATTTAGTTTCCATAGTTACCATCGTTCTTTTTTGGGGAGAAATCTTGCTTCTTTTCCAGCTTACCTTTTCCAATTCACATACTTTTAATAAAGGCTGTGTTTGTATTTCCTGTCCCTCCAATGGTAATGAGAGAGTTTATTTTATAATGTGCATGAACTGGCAGCTTCTCAGAAAATAAGCATTGTTGTCAGAATGAAGTCATCTGTTTGGAGAGCAAAGCCCTAAGATCACTCAAGAGGCGGGAACCCAGTGCCCTCTGCAAGCTCAGCCCTTTGGCACACACAGTCATTGTCAAGACCTGTTTCCAGAGCAACTGAATTCTCTCCTGAAATGGCTTGGCAGCCAACAAGCTTTTTTTCCTGGGGGTCTGGGGTAAGTCCTTTCAAGGACTGTATTTTAAGTCAGCTTGTTCCTGATGGAAACCAAGATCACTGCCAGCTCAAGAATGTAGCACTACCCTAAAGTGGGCTCACCTAATAAATTTTTTATAGTGTGTAGACCATGGTATGTGTTTGGGGGTTGGGATCCACTTATGTTCCCATCATCCTAGAAACATGATCCTGAAGTCCAAACAGTATCTGGCCCTTTGGGTTACTTTCAGGGTAATATTGCATTTGGATACACTATACAGAGACAACAGCTTATGTGGCATAGACTTTGCATGTATTTGCCTGAATTGAGCTTGGGATAAATAGCCATTTGGTAGCACAGACTTTGCTTTCTGACTGTGGCATGGTAAAGGGTGGGGAGTGTGTGTGTGTGTGTGTGTGTGTGTGTGTGTGTGTGTGTGTATGTGTGTATGTTGTATTTGTGTGTATGTATACACACAGAGGAGAAAGGCCATACCCTGTGTCTTCCTTGATCATGTTCCACCTTAATTTGTGGAGAGGTGGTTTCTTACTGAACCTAGAGTTCATGGGCTGGGTGAGACGGGCTGGCCAAGGAGCCTCAGGAATTCACTAGTTTCTGTCTCCCCAGCTCTGGGATTTGCAGGTATCTACTGCTGTATTCAGCGTTGTTTTTTGTGGGTGCTGGGGATCTGAGGTTCTTGTGCTCAAGTGGCAAGTACCTCACTGACTGGGCTATCTTCCCAGCCCTTGTTTTAGCTTTTAAATTTTTCAAAAGTTCTAAAAACAAAACAATAAAAAGCTTAATTTAAAAACGGAAGTACAGGATGAATTGCTAGGTCAAAACCAACAGGAGTAGAATTTAATCTAAGTGCAAAGTTCCAGTGATTAGGCTTAAACAACCAGCGTCTTAAATGACTACCAGGTGGGAAACTCTTGATTGTACAGTCACAAAGACTCCTTTTCTGTTGAGGAAACCCAACTCACACCACTTCCCACCAACCCTCCCTGGAAAAAGCTGCTCTCTTAGGCCATGTGTAAACAGAATAATTTAAATCTCATTAAGAAAAAAAAAGAAAGATTAAACAGAATCCTTCATTGTTGAATGGTATCCATTAATTAAGGGCAAAAGAGTGAAAGCATTCTAAGTATGCAGCTGAACCAACAAAATTTGATATTTGGGCCATTAAGACCCAAAGTCCAGGTCAACAACTGGAAATAAAATTGGTCATATATAGCAAGTGAGAACCTAAGTGAGGAAAGACACATGGCTACACAATGCAAAGGAGAAGAGCTTGGGATCCCAAACCCAGTCTCCTCTGCTCTAGGCATGCTACACACACTCAGGCACACTCCTGATTAAACTTGGGTATGTTTTTGGTCTTCAGGGGTACTCAATAGGGAAATGGGTCTTACATGGTTACAAGCTGGTGACTGCAGCTAATGAGAAGTCAGACCCATCAGAAAGATGAGATGTAGTCCAGTGCACAGGCTTTCCATGTGTTGTGGTGGGTTATAGTTTCAAAGTGTCCTCACAATTATTATCACTTTCCCTTGCTTCTCCACTGTGGTCACTGAAGGACTGAGAGAAGAAATTGTTCTAGGTTCCTGGACCCAGCTAGGCAGTATGTATTGTCCCTTCTAGAAGCCCAGGTCTTTTAAAAAGTTGTAACCTTACATTGAAAATAAATCTGTCTTGAGTGAATATTGGTGCTGGGCAACTGAGGTGAAGTGCCTGCTTCTGGCATTTCCCTGGCGAAGTCTGAGTCACTCAGCATCCAGATGCCCGCTTCTTCTTTCCTTCCAGTGGGGCCTCCAGAGAGCTGGGAGCTGACAGCATTGCTGCTTCTCAGAAGCTGGGGGTGATGTGTTGCCCCTCCCTGACCCCATAGAGTCTAAGATACCTTTTACATCAAAGCTTCTTAGCCTGTCCGTTGTGACCTTTCAGGGTTCACAGGTTTGTGACTACCTTAGGGCTCAAATGATCCTTTCACAGCGTCCTGAATATCAGATATTTACATTATGGTGCATAGTAGTAGCAAAATTACAGTTATGAAGAGACACAAGATAGTTTTATGGTTGGGGATCACCACAACTTGAGGAGCTTGTATTAAAGGCTCTCAGCTTTAGGGATGGTGAAGACACGGACCTCTGTGAGGCAGGAGAAATTGACCTATACTATATATGTTTCCATCTTAGTGAGGGTAATGTGAAAAAAATCAAAACCAAAAGATAAGAATAAGATAAGATTAATTACTCAAAAGATAATGGAGGGCACTGAAGTTATTTCCAAACTAATTCTCTCCCTGAAGCACTGGATTTTATTTGAGAAAGCAGTTTATCCAGACAGATTAGTACTTTGGGACGGGCATCTTCTTGACATGCTTAGTTTAAGGTATGCATATTTGAGCACATCTAATCTAAGGCTCAGGACTGGAAGATAGTTGACACAGTCCTGGGCTTAGCTCAAGGACTTGTTTAAAAACACTAAGGTGGTAGATATGCTTGATGTGGGTATGACTTCCCACAATCATATGCAAATGTGTTCCAGACTGTCTAAAAGAGTGAGTCAGAGGCTGGAGAGATGGTTCAGCAGTTAAGAGCACTGACTGCTCTTCCAGAGGTCCCGAGTTCAATTTCCAGCAACCACATGGTGGCTCACAACCATCTGTAAGGAGATCTGACTCCTTCTTCTGGTGTGTTTGAAGACAACTACAGCGTCCTCATATAAATAAAAGAAATAAATCTTAAAAAAAAAAAAGAATGAGTCAGAGTGGCAAGGGTATTTTTAAATTTTTGTAAAGAGCTGTTTCTCTCCCTTCCATTAGATAGATGTGTTTAACCTTTTTTTTTAACATTTGTTCTTCCATCATACATTACATCTTGACCACAGTTTCTCTTCCCTCCATTCTTCCCAGCCCCTCCCACTACCTCCACTCTCACTCAGACCAATTCCTACTGTTTCCCTTCTAAAAAAAAGAGAGAAAGAAATATAAATAAATAAATAGATAAATAAATAAATAAGTAAAGGAAAGAAGGAAGGAAGAAAGGAAGGAAGGAAGGAAGGGAGGGAGGGAACAAAGAAAGAAAGAAAGAAAGAAAGAAAGAAAGAAAGAAAGAAAGAAAGAAAGAAAGAAAGAAAGGAAGAAGTGAAGAAAGAAAGAAAGCAGGGATGCTGTGGATGTCCACCAAACATGGGCTAAAAGATACAATAAGATAGGGCATAAACCTATCTGGTCACAGCTGGACATAGCAACCCAGTAGGAGGAAAAGGGTCCCAAGTACAGCCAAAAGATTCAAAGATAGCCCCATTGCCATTGTTGGGAGTCCCACAAGATCACCAAGCCACACAGCCATAACAGCATGCTGAGGACCTATCTCAGACACATGCATGCTCAGTGGTTGCCACCTCAGTCTCTGTGAGGCCCTATGAGCTCTGCTTAGTTGAATCTGTGGGCCATGGTCTCTTAGTATCTTTGACCCTTCTGGCTTTACAATACTTCCTCCACATTTTCTGGTGATTCCCCCGACTCCACCTAGTTTTAATTGAAACAAGAAGGAAGTTCTGAAGGACTATTAATATAGGGGTTTTGGCATATGTCTACCTTTCTAAGGCATTAACAGATCTACAGAAATAATTCTCTACAGGCCATTATCTTTCTACAGGGTACACATGTTGGGGGTAATTGAATGATGGGAGACTTCTATCTTTTCTCTCCACTGTCCTTCCTCATTTGCTTCTTTCCTGCTCACACTTCTGGCTCACGCAGACTATTCTGTATTGTATACATGGCAACCCTGGCTCTCTAGTGTGCACTCATACTCTGGCTTTTTTGGTCAACTTGGTGTTCTCCAGCATACAGTTTCATTGTTGCTCCTGATATGGATTCTCTTGATGTCATCTGTAGACCCTGTGCAGAGTGGGGGCAAATCTCAGCCTCTTAAACCAGTCCTGCAGGCTCCTTCACTTTAATTACTCACTTCAACACCATCTCTTTGCTCCCACCTCTTTCCACTTTGGCCATATGTCATTCCACAGAAAGCTAATTGGAAGATGGAAGTTGCCTGCATTGAGTTTACTCAGTCATTACAACCCTAAAAAGTATTTATTAAGTGCCTAATTGTGCATGGTGCTGACCTAATGGCGTGAAAATCATAATCCCTGGTATTTCAGACACTGAATGCCATTATACTCATTATCTCCTTTAATAGACCAACACTAGGTGTGTATGTCTTACACTTTCATCTAAGGGGATGTGGGAAACTTCTGCCAAACTTGCACTTGTGTGCAAGTTGAGGCTCAATCAAGCTTGCCTGGAGTTTGCTCTGTATCATAGACTACTCTTAACTTTGTGACAACCCTACTGTTTTGGCCACCCCAAGCACTGAAAGTACAGGTGTGAGCCACCAGGCCCATCTTAGGAGACCCATTTTAAAAATATTATATTTTCATATTTATTTTATGTGTATGTGATTATGTACACGTGTGCAGGTACATGCAGAATCTAAAAGAGCTTGTTGGATCCCCTGGGGCTGGAGTTATAGGCAGTTTGTGAGTTACTTTATGTGAGTGCTGAGAACCTAACCCAAGTTCTCTGCAAGAGCAGCAAGTGCTCTCAACCTCTGAGCCATCTATATATTTTAAACTTGGAAGTTATGATGTATTTATTGTTTTGAAAAACATTAAAGAATGACTAAAAAGAAATCTGAGGTAAATTTTAAATTTCTGACTGAGTTTTGGAAGGAGGACTCTCTTTGTTCTCATAAATATGTTTTACTGAATTCTCTTAATGACTTTCGTATGAAAGCTAAGATATTTCATAGCCAGAGTCTATCCTATCTTGGATGGGGATTTAATGCCTTCACTTTGCCTTTTTTTTTGTTGTTATTTTTACATATTTAATTGCAGGTATTCTGGCCCTTTTTGGGTAGTGTAAGTAGATAAATGTGAAAATATTTATTTACACCAATCCTTGTCTTTTAGAGCTTCAAATGAGAGAACCTGCAATCGCCCAGCTATGCAGCACCCCATGGCAGGACTTACCCTCTTCTTGAAAAGCGAACATTCACTTGGTGCATGGCTGGCCAACACTGCAGTTATAAAAGCTTGTGCAGATTGAGCATTTTGAAAAGATTATCCTACCAGCTTAAATGTGATCATGGAACATCTGTGAATTCAGTGTTCACTTCAAGGAAAATGCTGTTGGCTTTGTCTTCCTCTCCAAGTCGTACTAAGCATTGAAGCACAGAGATGTCTCCCTGAGCTGTCATTATTGCTTCTTCAAGTGTCTTTTCTTCCTTTCATGTTTTGTGGTGAAGTTAGGATGTCAAATAGTACGGAGTTTAATGTCAAATAGTGCAGAGTTTAATGAAGACTATAGTAAGAGTCTTCCAATTGCTCTGGTTTTGTTCAAAGACCTAACTTCTTTTTGTTGTGTTCCTTCAAAACAAGAATTCCCAAACCCTTACAGATGGCAACTAAACATTTAAACAAACAAACCGATCTCAGATTTAGCTAGAGGGTGGGTTTACTTTGAACAGTTCTGTGAATGGTCTGGACTATGTTATTGCCATGTGGTGATTTCTGAATTTCTGATGTTGCTCTAATTTTGTGGGATCTCAGTGTTTACAGGTCACTCTTGGCCCCTGCCCCAATGTCATTAAAACAAAACAAGTGGTCATGTTGGAGATAAGTGGAAACATCCCTGCTTAGGCTTGGGCATGACTGAATGTCAAGTTCTTCTTCCTCTATTTGTTGAAGAATGAACAGATATAAAGCAATCAAAAGTTTCCTTTGCTGGGTGCGGGGTGGGGGTGAGGGTGACATTCATTTTCTTAATCCTGAGATAGGAGGATTGCTGTGAGTTTGAGATCAGGTTGGACTACATAAAAAGACCCTATCCAGAAAGGGGAAAAAGCTTCCATGTTCTAGAGTCAAGATGTAGAGTCACACAATATCCATGAGTCTATGTTTCAAAATGCCCTGTGGATTCCCAAAATCTTGGCTATATCCTATCTTGTTATGTAGCTATGTGCCAGCCACAACATTTAATTCATAAGTGAGGCACAGCAGAGAGACAGGTAGTATAATCTCTATATATATCATCTTGATGAAGTTCAGTGGGAGGCACAGGCAGAAGCTGAACACAGTGTTTCAAGATTCTGTCTTTGAAAGGTTAAAGCCTAGAGAATAGAGAATTTACAGGCATAAAAGAAGCAAGGGATAGTGGGGTGCTTTCCAATTGTAGGAAACACAGCATTTGTCTCTTGTATAGATTTATTTTTCCCTACAAAAATCATTCACATAAAACGTCAATACAATTGCATGGAAATTTAAACCTTTTATTTCCTATTGAACAATCCTGCTGACCTGGCCTCTCCGGGCCACATTCCCACATAAAGACTGTCTGTAGGATGAATGGCCGAGCTGCTGTCTTGGAGACAGACACTGATGGCTCTGATTTGTGTCTGGATTTACTCCAGATTGTTCTACCCTGCCTGACCTTGCCTCAGTCTGCATGCCTGCTCTACAGGCTTCCCAGAAACCATCTGTGCCCTGGACACGGAGCACAGAACTGGCTGAAGGGGTGTGTGTGGGAGGAGCCAGTATGAGAGATACTTAAAGACCTCAGTATCTTTCAGACTTTGATAGGAGAGTAGGGACCTGAAAATGAGCAACATTAATCTTCCTATGATCTTTTTGGAATGGCGATCAAAACAGAAGCAAAATCTTCTCTAGAGGAATGATTTCATTATTGCACAGCTGAGCTTAATTCGGAGTACAAAATCTTATCAGATGTTTAGCCAGTGCCTCCACTGTCACCAGGCTCCATTCTAGGCGCCTGGGAAAAGGCTGCAAGAGAACATTCCTCTCCTTACAGACATTATATCCCAAGGAAGCAGAGTTCGACTTACATATTGATGGTCCCGCACTGTTGGTAGGTGCAGGATGCAGCATCTCGCAGATCTCTTTTCTTCCTGTTCCCCCTATTCTCTTTAGATTATCATTTCATCTGCCAGCCTTAGGCAGTGTCTGCATAATTAATGACTTCCCACTTACAACCCTATCCCAGCGCACTTCACAGAAACCAAACTGTCAGCTTCTTATTCATCCTCACCGGGAGGTCTAGCAGGCACTTCAAACTTGCTGTGACCCTGACCCCATCTACAGGGCTTGCTCATGCTGAAACCCTTTGGGACCCACTGATAGCCAACATATCTGTGGGTTATGGGGAGGAATTTGTCTAAGCCATGTTCACTTACAGAGAGCCTGTTGTATGTCCAGCAACCATGAAAAAGAAATCAGACTGGCCCTCTCCATGAACAGTTTTTATGTTGTTGGCTTTGTTTATTCAGTCTGTTTTAAGGCCAAGGTTGGTTTCCCAAGGCAGCTAGTGACCCAGGGGACAATTTGGTTTTCTCTTTGCATTTTGAAGGAGTTCTGTTGAGTTGATTCTGGAAAATTGGTTTAGAACCATTTCTTCCTGGTTAGTGGAGCTCGGGGGGATCAGAACTGAGAGAGAGAAAATTCTAACTATGTAGATTTTCTATTAGAATCTTACATAATTTGCCTCAAAGGCTAGACTTAAGAAAGAGGGGTTTAGTGTTATCTTTAGACCCATATATACTTTATGCACTTATTTTTCTACTTCAGGGTTAGTAGGTATGACCGAATGAAAGAGGAAGGCCAGTGTGCATTCAAATTCAATTTTAAAACGAACTTCTTACTGTCCTTACAGCTATGGGTCAAATATATTTTGTTGGATGACAGTAAAATGATTGATTAAGAATTATTTTATGAGCTGATGAGATGGCTCAGCTGCTAAAGTTGCTTGTTGCCAAGCCTGATAACCTGAGTTCAAAGCTTGGGACCTGTTAGATTGTCGTGAGAGTTTTGATTTATTTAAAACCTCAATATATTGTGTGGCTATGTTTTTGCTTTAATCCCAAGTGCTGGATAAGAGGCTGCTTCACTGCAGGTGATTATGATTTGCCTTGTATACTGGGGGTGGGGGGTGTGATTCTTGCCAGCTGCAGATAATTTAAATTCTGGGGGCTCTGGAGAAGCCATAAATGCCAGAGCTCCAAGAGTGCTCTGCTGTTGCTGGTTTGTGCTGCGGCTGTGTTTGCTACTGTTGGATTGCTGGATATTCTGATGAGAAGATTGGAGTTGCCACAGGAACACAATACCCCTATCAGTAGGAAGAAACCTATTAGAGGTCTATGTCCCCTTTCCCCCCTAACCCTTTTTCTCTCTTACCTAGTGGTGGGCGGGATTAGGGTGCAATAAGGGTTGTAAGGGAAGTGGAGGTATAAGAACTAAATAAAAAGCCATACAAAACAAAACAAAACAAAACAAAACACACCAACAGTTAGACTCCTGAGACAGTGTAAAGAGAGAGAGGGCAGAAAGAGACCAAAGTCTGACTCAACAGATAGGACTGTGCTTATTAGCATGCATATTGAGGGACAGCTTTTCTCTCTTGGGAAATGGGGGGGGGGTCTGCCAGGGAAAACCTGGGTATGACCCTTTATAGGAACGGGTTGAGGGGTTTTGGAAAAAGGGAAATTGTTGCAGCTGTAGGGGTTTTTCTCTCAAGGTGTGGTGTTATAACTGAGGCAGTTTATTAGGACCCATATGGCAGAAGGAGAAAACCAACTTGCATGAGCTTCTTCTGACCTCCACACATGCAAGTGCACAATAAATAAAACAAGACATGTGGGGAAAGAGTCATCTTATGCTGAAACACGGCCTTACATGTTCTATTTTATTTTACATGTATTTATTTTTGTGTGTGTATGTATGTATGCCAGGGTCCTCATGCCATGGTGCATGTGGCAGTCAGAGGACAACTTTCAGGAGTTGGTTCTTTCCTGACATGTGGGCTTTGGGGATCAACTCTGGTATTCAGGCTACTATCCACTGACCCATCTGGCTGGCCACATGTTTTATTTTAAAGAAACCCAAAGAATGACAAAGAGGAGTATTTGTCAGGCATTCACAGTAAACTCCAGAATGGGGAAGGTTGAATTTTTCAGGCTGACAAGAACTGTGAGCATGGGAAGCCTCTGGATTTTTAAACATCCTTCTCAGTCATAAACATCTGGGTGAACAGTATTTGGCCTGCTCATAGAAGATTAGGGAATGGAGAAATGTGCTCTGTTAGAGGATGGAACTGCTCTCTCTGGAGAAGCAACAGGAGTTATACTCTAGATACTAGTCATTTTTGCATAAACGTGAGAACAAAGTAGAAAATGAAGAAATAGCTTAGTTGATGAGTGGCCTGCTGTATAAGCATGAAGATTTGAGTTCAGATTTCCAGGACCCAAGTAAATCCTTGGGGTGGTGGTCAATGGGATGGGCAGGGACCACAGGAGGCTCTCTGGTATGTGCTACCCAGCCTGTCTAATTAATTGATGGGCTTCAGGCTCAGTGAGAGACCCTGCCCCAAAAATGAGGTGGAGAACAGTGGAGTATGAGCACCTGGCCTCCACACTCATGTATGCTCACATACATGAGGACCTACATGCACAAGTGCCCACTCATGCATGCAATACCACACACACACACACAACCACACACACACACACCACTATTTCTGGGAAAGCCACCAGCATTAGTCTTTCTCTTATGTACTTCCATATTTTATACAAAGATTTCCTGACATCCCGCAGAACCATAGGAAACAGAAACTTCTCAAGACCCAGGTGGAGTTTTGGTAGAAAAGACTCAAGTTTGAATTTTAGACCCTGGGAGGTGTCTCGACTCCCAAGGCAGAAGCAGATTTGATATCAGTCCTCTAATTAAAACCATCTGTCACACAGAAACTTTCTCAGTTGCCCTAAATAACTTATTTTCCAACTCCAGCTTCAGTTTGTCTTCCAATAAAACATGTTATCATTTGTTCAGAAGACTGATAACCCAAGCATTGTGAATAATGGAAAAATGACAAAACTCGCTGTACATAATCAGTTGGCAGAGGACAGAGAAATCACAGCTGCTTAACGGTTGTAACATATATTTTAAAACTGAGCTTGGGAGTCAGTATGGCTGCCAAGTCACAGATTCTCTCAACAATGTCAAGATGGCTTAAGTTCACAGAGATAGGGGTTTATTGGTGGTTTGCCTCTCCCTCTGACTTTGAGAGACTACTGGGCAGGAGAAAGGGTGCTTTTACAGCCAAGGTTGTTCAGGCTCTTAGACCCTACAGTGGAGATGCCAGTTGGAACATGACAGTGACATTGTTGCAGACATATTTATGTCAGCTGATCAGCACAGATTTCCATGAAGATCAATAAGAACTGGTTTATGGTGCGTGTAGTTATGCTACTGCCTTTACTCTGGGAAAGCGTACATGCTATCAGCCCTTTGGCTTCCCTTTTGCTCTCCCTGACTTTAGCTCAGGGAGGTGACCACACTACCAGCCCCTACCCAACTTCCCTTGAATTCTTGAATAAAGACACACACATAGTTTTTCCTTTACAAGTTGCCTTCTTGGCACAATTGATGGGCACTATCTCCTGCCTGGAAAAGCATGCCCTTACCAATTTCTTAACCCAGTCTCTTCTACCTGCCCTAAACTTCAATGGATAATCCCATTTGGCCCCTGTCAATCATCCAGTGACAACCTGCCTATAGTAGTGGCCACAGGCTCCAGCCCTTTCTGAGACCTCACATGGCTACTAAGTTCTTCTCATTCCAAAGCATGGTGAAAACTCTCCCTCTGCCTACCTCCTGAGACCTGGAAGTCCTCCCTCTACCTTCCACCCAGCAACTTGCCCATGGTTTTCTCTACTGACAAATCAAGAACCAATGGGGAGCAGGACCATAGCATCAGAACCTCCCCTTACAGGTTTATAGAATAAAAATCATGTCATATGGAATTGGGGGGCACTTTAGGGGCGAGATAGAAACCTAGTGTAATGGAAACTGCCATGAATTTACAAGGGTGACCCTAGCAAAACCTCCTAGTAATGGCAATACAGACCCTGAACCAGCCATCTTCTGTAATCAGGCAAAGATTCTAGTGGTGGGACTGGGACACCAGCCCAGCCACAAAACCTTTGACTTAGAATTTTTCCTGACTACAAGATGTTCTGGGCTAAAGGTGGTGTAGAACTTGTGGGAGTGGCCAACCAATGACTGGCCCAACTTGAGACCTATGCCATGAGTGGGAGCCCATGTCTGACACTTCCAAGAGGGCCAGGAACCAGAGACTAGATAGCCCAGAGACCCCGCATAGAGCCAAATATGACTGGCAAAACAAACAAACAAATAAGCAAATTAATTTAAAAAGTCAATGAAATGATTCCTAATGGTACTTTGCTCTGCTTGTAGACCAGAGCTATAATCAATGTCAGAGAGGTTTATCCAGCAACTTATGGGAGTAGATACGGAGACCCAAAGGCAAGTATTAGATGAGGTTGGGGAATCCTGCAGGTGATGGGGAAGAAGTATCAGAAGAGACTGAAGGGTTAAGAACACTGCAAGAAAATGGCCCACAGAATCATCTAAGCAGGGCTCATAGGGGGTCACAAACGGAACCGATAATCAGGGAACCTGTATGAGTCTGATCTAGGCCCTCTGCCTACGTTACAGTTGTGTGGCTTGGTCTTCTTGTTGTACTCCTAACAGTGTGAGTGTGGGTATCTCTGACCCTTTTGCCTGCTTGTGGGACTCTTCTGCCTACTAGGTTACCTCATCTAGCCTTTATATGAAGGAATGTGCCTAGTCTTATTGCTACATGATATACCATGTTTGGTTGATTTATCTGGGAAGACTACATTTTTTGAAGGGAAATGAGGAGGAGTGGATCTGGGGGGAGGGGAAGGGATGTGATGGGGAGAGACTAGGAAGGGAGGGGGAGGACAAACTGTGGTCAGGATATAATTATATGAGAGAAGAATAAAAAAGTGAAATTAAAAATCAGTGTCATCTAGAAAAGCTGATTGGTAGTCAAATTAAATAGAAGTAAATATCAATTGCAATAATGAAACTTGATCTTTATAGAACTCTGTCTTTTTTGTTACATATTTTGCAAAATATGGCCCTTTATAGAGAAGCATGTTAATTTAGATGACTGAGGTAGAAATCCTAGTTTAATTCTGTGTTGGCTTTATGAAGGTTAATGAGGGATTAACTTTAAGAAATGTCTCTTCTTGCTCTCTGCTTCATCTGCTTGCCTTGTGGGACTGAGCAGCTGCTGGATCCTTGGACTTCCATTCACAGCTGCTGCCGACCATTGTTGGGACTTGATTGTTGGAAGTTGGACTACAGACTAGGACCTAGGTTCTATTACCAGCAGAGGCCAGAGTTGACCTTTCAAGAACCGCCTTACAAAAAGATTCTCGTCCACAGCCAGTCCCACAACACCCAGAGGAAGCTCCACTCCCAGGCGCTCTGACACACCCAGGATGGAGGTGAGCAGGAACCAATATCTGTCCCAACACTGGGAGTAACTGGGACCATCGGGACTAGGCACACAGGAACTCCGCCAGCCCAGTGATTTGGGTTCCTTCTGGTCTGTCTGGGCTGGGTCCAGAGCAGACCTTGCGCGCAAGCTCCACAGCCAGTCCCACAACACCTAGAGGAAGCTCCACTCCCAGGAGCTCTGACACACCTTGGACCAGGGGTAAGCAGGAACAAACATCTGTACCAACACTGGGAGTAACTGGGACCAGCTTGATCAGGCACACAGGGACTCCATCAGCCCAGTGACTCTGGGTTCCTCCCAGTCTGTCTGGGTTAGTGTTCTGAGCAGACCTTGGGCACAAGCTCTGCAGCCAGTCCCACAACACA
>NW_022196912.1:15236326-15236753 GCF_008632895.1 Mastomys coucha | reverse complement strand
ACTTTTCTTAATATATTAATTTGAAAATTAATATGACCAACATATCCTAATTGATTGAAATCCAATAAAATGAGGAATTGGAAATTTGTTGATTGCCATCCAATGATCACTCTAATTTAGTAATTGTAGAAATAGGTCCAACATTGTACAATCTATATATACTGTCAGCTTGTTTGTTTGTGACTGTGTCTTGCTGTGTACAACATAAGGGTCTTAAAATCTTGCTTCTCCTATCTCAGCCTCTCTCTATATAGTATTATTTATTTCATGTTTTTACACTATAGTATGGTTTTCAGAGCAACTTATATGTTTCAAAAGTATTTATATACTCAAAAGAAACATAGACAATTAACTAAGGAGGCTTGTAAGAGAACAACAAAGTGAGACTGAATGCTTTGCTTGACATTTGTAACTCTTGTTTCAAGTT
>NW_022196912.1:15218680-15235627 GCF_008632895.1 Mastomys coucha | reverse complement strand
ATTCAGATAAATTGAAATCATGTAACTTTTCTGATAATGCAATAAAAGTTAAAAAAAAAAGAAAGAAATATCTCTTCTCATGTTTGAAGGTAACTCCATAATATCTCATTTTAGGATCTGTATTAAAGTGATATAGTAGATATATAAATTATCTTTATTAATTTTAATAAGTTGTAAATTTGAAAAATCCAAAAAAATATAAGAGAAATAGAGATGTAGTGCTTATCACTAGATTTAAATGTAGGTGGTAATTTCTCTTCACAGAGGCTTCTGCCCTGTGTGAGAGAACGTGAGCTGCATGCATGTACTCTAAACTTGCTGACTTTTGACTGGTTAGCTGCACTGTGACTGACTGACTGCTTCATGCCCTGCCTTGGTTCCCCTGACATGATGGAATGTGCCTTGAGGAGTGGTCCAACTCCTGAAAGTTGCTTTTGTCAGAGTGTTTTATCATAGTGGCAGAACTCAGGTGTTAGCTTTTTCCATGTTTATGTATCAAATAAGGAGGAGTCACCCTATTGGTGGAGTCCCTCTCCCTATTTTCATTTACATTGTCAATTTCATTCTTGAAATATTAAGTGTAAATTTCCAGAAATAATTTGCAATCTTTAAAAGATATTTATATGTATGTTTTGTCTGTCTGTCTAGTGCTTCTGTGCCTGGTGCTCACTGGGGGGCCAGAAGAGGGCATCATAAGCCCTGTAACTAGACTTACAGACACTTGTGAACCAACTCGTGGGTGCTGGGAAACAAACCTGAGACCTTCATCAAAAGCAACAAGTTCTCTCAAGCATTGATCTCTCTCCACTCTCCTAATTTAGGATTTTAAGATGGAGTACTACCCTGAGCAGTACGATCCTGCCCAGGTCCTGGGTCCCTCCCTTCCTCCAGTGTATCTGTACTGTACATACCAACCTCCCGCTTGACACTTAGCCACTTGAGTTATCAAATCAACTCTGTTCTCCTTTACTTCTTAAGTTGCCAGGCCCCCAACTGTTCTCCCCTTTCCAAATATGTATCCAAACATATAGAATTTCCTCTTAACTAATATTTCAAACATTCGTCATTTATTTAATGTTAGTTTTAGTTATCCAGTTCCAACTATTAGACAATTCCATTATGACTTTTTTTTTTCAGTGAGCACCAATGCCTTCAAGGTCTATTTCCCAATATTTTGCCCAGTTGTTAGGTTATTTCTAATGCTGTATTCCACATTGTGTTAATGCTATTATTTTGCCTTTCCTACTTTTCTGTTGTTGAGCTGTGGCTGGTGATTGATCTTTTTCATGTTTTTTTTTTCCTCACACTTTGAGTGATTTCTAAATGTTAGTTGTATCTATGTGTGTGAGTGTAAGCTCAACTTGAGTGTAACATTTTCCCTCCTTTGTACAGATTTCCCTGATACCTTACTTTTGTGGGCATTTCTCCACAAGAATTTTGTGATTGTTTCTACTAGGAACCCCAGGGTTTTCATGGTTTAGCACAAATTTTAAACCAAAAAGTTATTATTTCTTCATCTCCAGGGTTGTATAAATTTGATCCCTATCTTCACCAAGTCACAGGTTGGGATTTTTTTCTTTCTTATTGTTGGAGTCTGTGTTCTATTCTGAGAGTCATAGATGACAAGGTGTTCTACTTATACCCTGGGCTGGTCAGAGCCTGCGCTCTGGTGTTTTTTTTTGTGGCAGATGCAATTGCAACTTCTATTCTCTTATGGAATAAAAAATTTCCTGTACTTCTGGGTGTAGAAATTCGAACTCCAGTCAGGGTACCTCAGGAACCATTGAGGGCTCAACTTCCCTGCAGGGTTTCTTTTTCTGGTTTTGAGTAGCTGTTCATTTCTGTAATTTTCTTCTGAGATCAGCTTCATGTTAAAAATAGCTATGATTATGTTTTAGACTGTTCAAGGATGTCCTGTAAGTTCAGCAAGTTTCTCATAACCTATGTAGAATTTTATAAATATAAGTTAGCAGTATTTTTTGTCTTGCACTGCAAACTATCATTCCTAAAGTAAAATCTTCTTGTAAATAACTGTTTTTATGTGTTAGGGTTGCTTAAAGTAGGCAAGGCATAATTATTTTAAAGCAAGTTCACTTAGAGATGCAAAATCTAGGAATGAATCACAGTTCTTGTCCAAAGTGTTACATACACTTAGGAGAAAAGTCCTGGCTTCCAGGAGAGATGATTCTGTTTGGTACTGATGGGTAATAATAACACTTAAACCTACATCTGTGTCAATTCTCTGGACCAAGATCAACTGGATCTTCACAGGAGGCCTGAAGTGATCCGTCTAGCTCCACAAATCTAAAACAATAGGTTTTAGCATTTGGTAGATTGCCAACCTTCACATTCATCTACATTTTCATTGAGTTCTAAACCTAGAAATGAGTTTCACTTCTCACATGGAGAACACTAATAACTTATTTCCTAAAAATAAACTTTTCTTATTCTCAGTCTGATTGTCTTTGTCAGGTTGACATGTTGTAGGAAATAAAGATCTCTGTTGGTTGGCCATAATGTTTGTCTATAAAAGTCCTAGAATACTGAAACATTTAAATTCATATAAATCCCCTCTCCTTTAAAAATGCTTACCATTACGTATATTTTTAAACTCTGCGTTGATGCAGAAAATAATTTCAGACATCAGAAGAACAATTAGTAAGTTCAGAAATTTTCATACCAGTCTGTTAAATATTGTCTTAAAGTAAAACTAATCTAACATTACAGAAAAAAAAATAGGACTGATCATATGAGCTGATATTTCAAGATGCTATCTAAGTATAACAACCTACCAGCAAATTAGAATTCATGCATATTGATGCATTTAAAACATAGAGCTCATTTGAATAATTGATAGATATAAATAAGAGTCTAACTAATGAGTCTATAATTCTTCTTTTTAGCATTGACATTGAAAAGCATTTGGTTATTAAAAGTCACATGACTGTGAGGCTTCCCTTCTGCTAAAACACTTTTGAGACAAATACTCTGGAGAGACAATAAGTCAACCATTGCTGGGACCAAGATGCAATCTTATTTCCTGACATGGTCTACGTGGGCCAGCTCTAGCACATGAATGATCTAATATGATTGTATTGACATCTTTCTGACATTTTTATGTATTAGTTAGGCATTAGAACCTGCTGAGCTCTAAGTATTTTTAGACACTCTACATGCTTGTTGGTGTAACATTTCTGTGCTTGAACTTAAAGCAATAATATAGAAGCTACTTTGCAATACTCTTTCAAAACACTGGCAGAGTGGTTAGTGCTATAGTTAGACTGTCTAGGTTCAAGCCCCTACTATCACTTGTTGAGACAGAAACAGACCAGAAGGACAAAGGTCTCCCCTAATGGGATATGGTTAGGGACCAAGTAATGTTGAATACTGTTATGAACATTAATTTCCTAGGCCTTTACCATAAACATCCTTAACATTACTATTTCCATGAATGAACAAAAATTTTGCAAGTAGAAAGTGAGCTATTTAGCCCCTTGGGTGAAACCTAACAGACATTTCCTATAAGCCTGGCTTTCCAGATTGGGAAGTTGTGAACCAAGGGGCCCCTTCTCTGGCAAAGTGTTCCCTGAACCACTCTGAGGGCATTCCACTCTAGCCTCAAAGACTCCTGCAACCTGAGCTGCTGCTGAAGCCGTGGCTTCTGAAGCAGAAGTTTTGCTGTTTTTTTTTTTTTTTTCACTCCTAGCAACCTGGGTCAGGTTTAAGAAACTCTACTCAGGCCAAGACAAGACTCACTGAATTCCAGATGGCTCTGTTCACCTTGTTGCTATTCTTCCTCAGGATGGGACAGAGAGCACTTCCTGAGTGACAGCAGAAGGCTTGCTATATAATGCAAAGTCTGTGGTGCATGGGAGTGGGAACTGTGTGCCCAGAAGACTATGGCTGGTAGACCTGCAGTCTGAGCACAGGCATACCATAACCCTTTTCTGGCCAAGAAAAATGGCATAAACATGCCATTTCTCAGACCTGTTGGCTTAGTCCGGAAGGCTTCTGTGTATTTCTTCCAGCATTGAATCATCAAGCAAAATAAAATATCTCCAAAATGGTCCTTTATCACTGTAGCTTTTGCCACAGGTAGAGTGGGTTGGGCCAGCAATGCTAAGAGCATGTGGAGGTCTGTGCTCCAGGTGGCATCACTCTGAGGCAGTGCCTAGAAGTGATCCTTAGGCTTGCAAAGCCCTGAGAGTTCTGGGACTATAAGTCCTTGACTAAGTTGGGATACAGGAGGTTGTTGAAAAATATCCAAAGTTGGCTGGAAACAGAGACTGTGGAGAGAATGGACTGTGGATGTACAGAGACGTGGTAGAGGGTGATGGCTACAGAAGGCCATGAAGAACAGAGACAGTGAGCTGCAGCAACTGGAAGAGATCCAGAGAGCTAACAAGAATTAAGAGGTGGGGGTCTCTATTTACAGCACTCAGGAACTGAGACACTAGCAGCTGTTAAGGGCCAAGAATTCCAACACCTGAAGCTCAGGAACTGCATCCAACACAAGCTACTGGGTCTGAAGGCTCAGAGTATGGTGTTCCCTAAATATATAAAGCAATATGCCTCTAGCTTTGCAAGCTTGGACCCAGAACTCTCCAGTTCTCAGGCCTACGTTTATAAGCCTCTGAGGCTTAAAAGCCCATTCGCTAAGTCTGTGGCACTCAGGAGGTCAGTGCTGACAATACATAGGAGTCTGGATTTTCCTATTTGTGATCTTCACCCGAACAGAGCAAAGGATCCACAGTGGTCTACTGGCGACACTTTGTCAAATGCCTATCTTTCTCAAAGCTGTTTCAAGGTCTCATTTTTAAAAATGGAGACATTGATAATAAGAGTACCTTGAGGGTAGTTGGGAAGCTTAGGAATATATGGGAAACATATGCTTGCCATGTGGTGAACAGGCAGTTGCCATTGGAATTAAATATGCATATATTCTTCATGGATACACACTCAAAATACCTAAATTATAGTTTTATCCACATACCAACGACCGTAAAACTATCTGTCGTCTCTCGGGGAAATAAATTTTGATTTTTGTCTTGAGAAAGCAAGCAATCTGCCTAGGTTGATGAGTCTAAGTAAAAAGGAATATTCCCATCATCTTAAATATTTTAGCCTCAACCGGGAGTGAACTCTGGACAACTAAATTCAAGTTTTAGCTCCAACTGTGTTTTGCTGATTTATTCTTCTTTTAAATCTTCAACTTAATGAGAAGAATCTGAGCTTTGCAACTGGGCAAGAGAGGGACTTGAATATCAACTGCTTTTCTACCACAGTGCCTCATCTAATTCTTTTAATTGACTTTGCAGCATCACCGACTATGCTCTACTGACACACACACCACCCCGCCACCCCCGCCACCTCACCCCTACTTATTTTACTCTTCAGAGCTGAGGCTTCTCCAACTGGAACTATCCACTCTGCCTTTTGAAATGCTGGCTTTCCAGCTGGGAACCGAGCGCGTGTAAACGCACAAAGCCCATGCTTGTGAATTTCTGGTTTGCATTAGACCATCATGGTTTATTGCTCTGCAAGCTCTGGAGGAAGGATCCAGCCCCGCTGTGCCGAACATCCTATCCAGGGTGAGCTGTTTCTTTTAGATGGCTGAGCACTTGTCATTTGTGTGAGTTTAGAACCCGCTTTGGGGGGGGGGGGGCAGTCTTTAGATACAGTTCATCACCATCAAATATCAAACAGGGATAATCTGAATCCCTTGAAAGCATGCATAAAATATGTAATTGCCCTTGAAAATAAGCACAAATAATTTACTGGTAAATATTTGTTTCACGAGACCACACCCCTTTTCTTCAGGCTGCAAGCTGCACAGCAAGGATGTCAAAACCTACGCTTTTCATTGGTTCATTGTGCTCCTAAGTCCGTGACTACTTCTAAAGCTTTTTAAATTCTTGTTTTTGTTTTTAAAATAAGACTGAGAAACGGACTTACCATTGATTTTTCTGACAGGGATTTCCATTACTTCCCTGGCTGGTGCTCATTAGACCTTATGTAAGTCCTCACTCTCCACATCATTCATTCTTTTTACCATACAATTGTTATCTTCTAGCCTCTTGATCTGAAAATTCTCTTAGATTCTTCTCCACCCTCATCCAAAGCTATGATGCCCATTTTCACTGACCTAGACATTCCTGAATTTAGAAAGCAGTCTAAATATATATACACAGTGGAAGACAGCCTCATTTATTGCCTTGGGTTTTTAGCTATCCCCACGTGACCACTGCCTTACCACGGGTGTATTCAAACACTCCAGCATCCGCGTCTGCACAGTTCAGTTCCTTGCTTCATCAATGTCGGGCTTGTCTTTGTTTTTCATTGGCTGTTAGAATGCATATTGACCATTTTATTATTGAAGGAGACAGCCAAACAAGTCTTCATGTATACTCCTCCAAATATAATTAACCAACAATCAAAAACAAAGCAAAACAAAACAAAACAAAAAAACCCAAAAAATAGAGAAAGCAAGATAATGCCTAGACTTACCTTGCCTTCGTATTACCTGACAGGGGCAAGCTGGGCAAAATATAGCAGAATGTTGGGAGCTGTGAGAGCCTGTGAGCTGCAGGGTTGTGGAAGACATTCAAAATAAAAAGTCTTTCCCATTAATTAAGAAAATAAAATAATGAGAGGTAGAAGGGAGATGTGTTGGGAAGTCCTGGGGGGGGGTAGCTGAAAGTGGGGAGAGGACATAATCAAAATATATATTGTATAAATGTAGAAAAATTTAAAGAATAAAAAGAAAACCCTTCTGACTATATGATCTGTCTGTGATTACTTTTTGATAGTATCATTTGTTTCATCAAAAGGATTTTGTTTAGGTTAGGCATAGTGGTGGAGGCCTTTAATGCCAGCACTTGGGAAGAAGAGCCAGGTAGATCTCTTTGAGTTGCAGGCCAGCCTAGTCTACATAGTGAGTTCTAGGACAGCCAGAAGTTTGTAGAGACACTCTGTCTCAAAACAAAGAGGCAGACAGACCAAAAAAGTATTTGTTCAGAAAGTTACCTTATTAAGTTTTAAAAGTTTGTTTTTTGTATAGAGCAATGAATTTTTGCTGGGTCTCAACCTAACAGAGTAGAATTCTAAATGAGATTAATGGATAATTTGACTGCATTCTAGCTGCTCCTTGGCTAATGTGCAGTAATTTATGATTATTCCAGTTATTCATAGTTATTTAAGATGAAGAATATTCCAAACATGCTTAACAAATCGATCATCTGTGAAAACTCACGTATTTAGAGGATTCCTGGAATATAGAATCCCCGTATTCTCCAGCTACATGACTGGAATGTCTTCTTGAAAACTTCAGTCTGTCACCAGATCTCTGCTTTCTGAACCCGGCGATGTCTGTTTCCTATTTGAAGGACGTCCCATGTAACCTAAATTAGCTTTCATGACTTTATTATCTTTAAGTTTATGAGGAAAAGATAGGACATATTTGCTTGTTAGGCTGAGAATATGAGGCATTTTGTTAGAAACTGCCAAAAAATCTTTTATAAATGTTTCTCATAGGATTTGAGGATAAAGCTGGGGAGCTAACGAAGGCTGCCACTGTATGAAAAGCTCTAACTGTACTATGATTACAAACCTTAATCTAATTTTTCTTTTTCTCCTATTTAGTTAATAAAAATGTGCCAAGGATATATGGTGGGCAAGCTGGGGAGAGATAATAAGAGCCGTTTAACTCTTAAGTTCTTGTTCTCTTTCTTGTCTCTTACTCTCACCTCTCACTCTCCTCTTTCCCCTCCCTTCTCCACTCTCTCCAAGTGGCCATGGCCAGACTCTACTTTTCTACCTTCTCTCTCTATTTTGTTTTCTATAATAAAGCTGTAAAACAAACAACAACAACAGAAAAACAAAAACAAAAAAGAGTAGTTTAAATTAGAATTTTACCTTTTTTTTTTTTTTTTGGTTTTTCAAGACAGGGTTTCTCTGTGTAGACCAGGCTGGCCTAAAACTCAGAAATCCACCTACCTCTGCCTCCCAAGTGCTGGGATTAAAGGCGTGTGCCACCACCACCTGGCAGAATCTTACCTTTTAACAGGAGTGTTTGTTGGGGGAGTGAGGGGGAGTAGAAAAACCCAATCAGTTGTTTTTAATTGGAGTTCAAACTTTGAACACCATATATTCTAGGCAAGCACTGTACCACCAAGCTGTAGTCCCAGGCCACAATTAGAATTTAAGCTCATATGCAGATGTATGAAAAGTACTGAGAAGTAAGGTTTAGAGTAGTGATTCTCAACTCTTGTAATGTCGTGACACTTTAATACAGTTCTTCATGTTGCTGTGAGCCCCTCAATCATAAAATTATTTTTGTTGCTACTTCATAACTGTAATTTTGCTACTATTATGAATCACAGTGTAAATATCTGCTATGCAGGCTGATATGTGACCCCCTGTGAGAGGGTCATGTAACCCTCCCCTCATGGGGGTTGCAGCCCACAGATTGGGAACCACTGCTCTAGAATGCTATAAAGATATCCATGTAAGGTGAGATCTTAGTTACTTTTCATGATAAAATAACACAACCAAGACAACTTTTATAAAAGAAAGAGTTTAATTAAGGGGCTTATGGTTCAGAGGGTGACTGCATGGCCACATGGCTGTAGGCAGGCAGGCATGGCATTGAAGGAATAGCTGAGGCTGGCATGAGGCAATAAGCAAGAGGCAGAGAAACCTAACTGAGAATGATGTGGGCTTTAGAAGCCTCTAGGCTGACCCCTCAGTGATGCACCTCCTCCAGTGAGACCACACCCCTAATCCTTTCAAAACAGTTCCACCAACTAGGGAGTAAACATTTAAATACACGAGCCTATGGGGATCACTATTATTTAAGCTACCAAAAGAGGGATCAGAAAAGTGTTCCTTAGAGACCTAAAGTTTGATCTGAGACAGTAAGGAATGGTTTTCAGTTCAGCGAAGGTGTGGACAGGGAGGAGGAAAAGAAGAAAAAGGGTGATGACCACTCGGTCATGTAAGCACTTGTATTGTGTCTCGAGGTTCAGCTCTATGGTTTGCTCCTACACTTTATATACTTTCAATACTAAGGCCCCACTTCGTTTGCACCTGTTGTTCCAAGACCTTGACTTTTGAGAAGCTCTCTCTCATTCTTGGCTGACAGACACCTCTGCTAGCAGAGGCATCCTGCTGTCCTTTTGCTGAAAAATTAAATGAAGGAGTTCAAAGCTCAGGTGAAAACATAAATTCTAAGAGTTAATCAATCATGCTCTATTTTTTAAAATTATATCTTTACATTTATTTTATGTGTGTGAGTGTTTGCCTGTGTGTATATGTGTGTACCCTATATGTACAGTGTGTGTGGAGGCCAGAAGAGGGCATCAGTCCTTCTGAAACTAGAGTTACAGCTAGATGGTTGTAAGATGCCAACTGTGTGCTTGGGAACTGAGCCCAGGTCCTCTGCATGTGACCTTAACACCCGAGCCATCTCTCTAGTCCCCACCCCAGGTGTCTTTTTGAAGAAACCTTCAGCTATTCCAGCTGCTAGGATTCTCTGTCCCACCTACTGTCTGTGTTTCCTATGTAAGTAGTAACTAAATATTCACTGGTAGCAAATCCCTTTCCTTCTGAAGTTAACCAGACTAGTGTCCATAGCTTTCAGCTGAAGATCCTACTGCTACAATGAGAAGGGGGAAAAGCAAATCAAGCAATAGCCATGGCGACTGGAGTATGTGGGAAGCAATAGAGATGGAACAGTTAGCCAGGTTTGGAGAGATGACAAGAAATATCAAAGAAATGAGAGATAAGACTATTCTCTGTGTCAACATAAATGGAATCTGTTTATTTAGTGGGAGCGTGAAACAAGAACCAGTTGGGCCCATCTGTGGATTATGGGAGAGTCAAGGAACTCCCAGAACTCCCAGGGAGGCACAATCTCATGAGTAGAATGTGGGAACCTCACTGTTTTATGTGAACATAAATGGTTGGTGAAGTGGCCATGAGTGTGTTGCTGCTAATGTAGCTCAGATGGCAGAATGTATGCCCAAGGGCTTAGCATGTGCAAGGTCCTAGGAACAACCACCTGCACCCTTAAAAAAGACTAAGGAACAAAGAAAACAATGGCCATCAGTCTATAATGTAGACCATAGATGCGAGCGAAGTGGTGTTCTGCAAATGAGTGGCTTGCTGTATCTCAGACACACACCTGCATTGAAATGGGTGAGCCTGGTTGTCACAGGCAGACATTGTCTACTTCAGGCCTCAGATAGCCAAGCAACTAACTTTCCTTGAGCCACAAAGAATCTTTATTGAAAGAGATTATTCACATAACTTCCTCTGAGGGAGGGATACTAAACTCAGTCCAACAAAGGATTAAGGCTTGTCTCGCAGATTTGCTTCACTGAAAATTAATATGTTGGCAGTTTGGGCTCTTCGTGACTTGTGAATACTTAGTTAACATGAATTCACTTCCAAAATACTGACTGAATTTCTGAGCTTATGGCTATGAGGACAAGGTTGTAGACTGGGATGTTCATTCATTTAGGTAATATTATGAATGAGAAGTTCTTTGTATTTTGCATTAAAATGTTTCTTTTCTGTTTTAGCTTATAGTCTAAGAGTGCTCATCCTCAGAGGTTTCTCGGGAAAGTGGCATAAAAGAAGTCTGGAAGAGCATTGTTATGCGAACCTAGGGAAAGCTGAGGAGACACAAATGAAGCAATCACAGCACATAGAGTTTGAAGATGGTGAATCTGGATTAAACTGGGTTCATAGAATTTCCAGGCCTTGTGGGACAAGAAGGGCAAGGAGATGAAGTAAAGTGTTTAGAGGGACGTCTTGTCATCTTCTTCCGTTAGACAGCCTTTTTTTGAGAGCTGTTCTGCAATGTCCCAGGCAAGACCACAATGGTTAAAGTTGTGCATGTGAAACACAGACTTTGAATCACATTAGTGCTGTCAGCCTATTGCATAAAACCATAAATTCCCTCAGAGATTCAGCAAACATATTGGATAAAGTGAAATTAATCCATTGGAGCTACACATTGACATCTGCACATGGGATGAATCCATAAACTGTACTGCGAGCATTAAGAGAGGAAATTCAGCAGTGCAGGCAGACATCTGTGTTCTATTCTCCCGGCAAAACCTTGCTCGTGGTGTCATTTTCTTTTGCGAAGCTGGACGTGGACAGAGCTCTGAAACACGACCTTAGTTAATCTTTATAATCTGATGTGTTGCTGATGGCACCCCTGGCTGAACTTGAGGAAGCCTCACAACCAGGTCACTCTTTCATTATGATTCACTATCCAAAATTTAGAAGAGGAATGACTGTAATAGCCAGTGACAGAACCCAGAGAATTTCAAGTTCTTACTGGCTGTTGAGTTACATTCCCCTCTAGGCGAAGTCGGAGTTGCCAGCCACATTAATGAAAATCACAAGCCTGTTAGGAGAATAACCATGAGGCATTGCTGATAAGAAATCCCAGAGGGTCACAACATGCCTTACTTCTGGATTCATAGTTAAAATTGTTCCTTTTGTTTTAAATATTTCTTTTAAAAGAAAGCTCTGCAAGCTGGTTTTGTGGCTTTTCACAGTCTTGAGTGAAATAAACAGTTGTGTGGTTGGTTATATGATAGATTTAGGGTCATTACCACAATCTATCTTGAGGTCAGAGAGCAGATTTTCTGTTGCAGATTGGCCCAGAAGTTATAAAATTCAGCAGTTCACATCTGATGGTGTGAGCCACAGCTGTGGAGGTTTGGAAACCTGTCTGACCCAATGATTAATTTGAGCTGATCAATAACTTGTTCTCAGAACACGACAAAAATTTTGTGCTGCACAGCTGACCGGCTCTGTTGGAGGAGCATGCTGGAGAATATGCCACAGTTCTATAGAGAGAAGAAATCCAAAAGGCCATTTAGATGCTGTTGATGTAAAACACCTTCCTTTTATTGACTCTGTGGGGCTGAACTTACCCCAAGGACATGAAATTGCTTACTTTAAGTAAGCATTCTTCTTGGTTTGGTTATCAATCATGTGTTTGGAATGACTCAAATACATATATATAAATATCCCTAATTTTATTTAAAAAAACATCACAGGCTTCTAGATTTGAGATTTTTAAAATTATTATTTGAATATTGTATTTATTTTACTTATGCATTTGTATCTGTTTATCTGTAGAACACATGTATGCAGTGCCTGCAGAGGCCAGAAGAGGGCATCAAAGCTCCTGAAACTCAAGTTCCAAGATTGTGAGCCAACACTGTGGGTGCTGGGAACCAAACCCAGGTCCTCTGCTAGAGTAGCAAGTACTCTTAGCCATGGATCTTTCTCTCCAGCCCTCAGTTTCAGACATTAAAAGTTTTACTCATTCTTTATTGCAATTAAGCACAGATAGGATTCACAGGGGCCCCCAGATTTCCTGAGTTTTAATATCCAGCTCAAAGCCTCTTGACTTCTTTGTACTGAATGCCGATTTCTGGACAATAGAGATTTTGACAGCACATCACCAAATAAACTGAACAGCAAAAATATAAATGTCACTATTTCTATTATAAACCCATGAGCCACAGTGTCCCTTAAGCTATGTGCAGTTGTTGGCAGTAGTCACCATCTGGGAAGGAGGCTTATGTTCCTGCTCATTTATTGTCCTACATTAATGGGGAGAGTAGACCTTGGTTCCACTAAGCATACTACCTGTCTTTGAATACTCTACTTCTTAACACTTGTTTTAAATTTGTCATTTTTTATGTTGTACAGGACTCCACAAACCCATGAATTTCAGCACTCCATCTGGTACATATGTCCAGAGTGGTGTGTTTTACTCTGTTTTAGCAAAAATAAATTTTGTACATAGAAGAAAACTTGGCAGCATGCTTACATGCCTTGGCACAGTGCCTTTGTGCAATGTTGGCTTTGTGGGTTATTTCAAGCAAGTAAACAGATTTGTGCCTTGGTTTCCCCTTTTGTAACTATGAGTAAATTTGATTTTCATTGATACACACTGTAAGTATCTTGACATCACCAAATGTCATCTGCTCTGTCGCCTTGGTACAGACTAGATTCCCTGGGAAGCAGGCTCTAACACGGAGAGAAACTTGCAGGAAGGGTACTATGGAATGTCCTTGAGGTCAACAATATGGAGAAAATAGATCAAGGAGCCCACGACACAGAGCTCAGCCATCCTGTAGGAAATTCTGAAGTTGTCATGGTCCTTCAGAGTTTCATGCAATTAGAGTGAGGGACAAAATTTTTATCCATGTTGACCATTTATTGAGTAATGTTTCCCTAGAAAGAGATTTGGTTGAGATGGTGTTTTTTAGTCAGATCAATTAGCAGAGAGCTATCATTTTCCCAGCAGATAGCGATCCAGTCCTTCATTTCTGAAGTGGGGATGCAGACAGCTCAGTGCAGCACACATGGAGAAACTCAAAGTAGGAGCAGCCCCTGTCTATACCTTTGTTTACTTTCATCGTGTCTGGAGAAGACAGAATTTTGGCATGAATGAGCACAATGAGAATTCTTCCTCTTTCCCTTCATGACTACCACACAGACATCTAGCACACTGTGATGCTGGAGATCTTCATTGAACGACTTTAGTGGGGAAAGGACATGGTAAGAATCGTTTTGGAATTTGGTTGATCTTCTTGCCCTTAGTGAGCCATTTCTACTCAGTCTGCCCAGGACTACTGAATCCAGTTGCATTTCATCTATAATAATGAGGTTTGACAAATGGAATGGATCGTTGGCACCTCTGTGTCTCTTAGGATTTAGTTGTATACACAAAAACGGTCAAATATTTTAAAAAAAAGAAGGCATTGCATTTATACTGATATGTTCCCAAGTCTTGAAAGGGGACAGTACTCCTAATCTTTGGATGCCATTGAAATTTCTATTTATTTATTATTAGAAAATTTTACATGTGTCTATAGTGTATCTGTATCATATCTATATTCCATTCTTCCCCTCCCAAATCCTCCTAGGTTATCCCAACATTTCTCTCTCCCAACTTCATTTTTCTCTCCCAACTTCATATCCTTCCTTCTCTCTTTTTCTCTCTTCCTTCCCCTTCTCTCTTTCTCTCTCTCTCTCTCTCTCTCTCTCTCTCTCTCTCTCTCTCTCTTTCTTTCTTATTTATTTCTTCTGTCTTTCCTTCCTTCTTCCCTCCCCCTCTTTTTTCTTTCATTCTCTCTCTTTCTTTATAAAACATAGCCAGCTGAGTTCAGTTAGCACCACCCATGGCACATAGATGAGCACTATCTACTGGAACATAAGCAACCAACCTATAGCCACACCCTAAAGAAAAGTGTCTGTTCCTCCACTAGTAGTCAGGAGCTGTCAGTAGTTCCTTGGCTGGGCTTGGGTCTCAGGCGGGGTTGCTCTTCTCTTTCATCTCTCCCGGAATCTTAACTAGCTTGATATTGTTTCAGGTGTCACGCAAGTGACCACATGTGTGATGTGAGTGTTTCTGTAAATGACACATCATATCCATAAGAGAGATTTTCTCAGTACTTCTCCCTATTCTGTAGCTTTTATATTCTTTCCATCCTCATCCACAGTCATCCTTGGATCTTGGGGTGGAGGAAGTTGGTATAGACATCCCACCAATGGCTAATGCCCACAGTCACTTACTTTCAGCACTATGACCAATTTGAGTCACTGCTTAAAACTGCCTATTGTAAGAAGAAGTTTCTTTGACCAAACTTTTCATAATAGGGCAGTTCTCTTGCAGAATGTCTTTTACTTTTGTGTGCCTGGTTATTCTCCTATAATCCTGTTTAACTTGTTCCTCATCAGTTGTTGTGGCTGGACTCTGTAAAATCTTCCATAGGCTCATGTTTTGAATGCTTGTTCCCTAGCTGATGACACTATTTGGAAGAACTTATGGAACCTTCAGAAAGTGGGACTGAACTGGCTAGCCAAAGTAGATTGCAAGAGGTGGGCGTTTGAAGGATGTGTTGAGTCTCTGGTTTCTCTCATGCTATTTCTGCTTCTTTGCTCACAGCGATAGCAACAGCCTCTGTCCACATTCCTACCATCACAAACTGATCTCTGACACTATGACCTTCCTCACTCTGGTGTGCTAAAACCATGAGCTAAAGGAAATGCATTAAGGGTTGTCTCAAGCTGTTGAAAACCAACAGTACAAAAGTACAAAACAAAATACAAAATAACTAATTCATCAGCCTAGAAACCTTGGCATGAAGGCCTGATAAGATTCAAGTTGAACATCTATGCAAGAATTATAGATTTATAACCATTATGGAAAACAAAATGATATAAAATGCATTTTGAAATTTTAATATATGAAGTAATGATTGACATGAGACACAGTTGATTTGAAAATCCAAAGTTGTAGAGTTAGATTTTAAACCATTCTCCTATCAACTCATAGAAAAACCATGGGAAAATAATTAGCAAAAAACCAGGATCTAAATAAGACCACCAACTACCTTGGTATAATTGAAAGTTATAGGAAATTATATTCCTACGTTGAAGAATAAACATCCTCTTCAAGTGTACATGACATGTTTAACAAAATAAGTCGCGTCTGTTATTCCTCATATGCCAGAAATGAATAAAGATAGACACTAGACACTAGGCAAATCATAGCCCGTCACAGTGGCATCTATCTATATATCAACAATAATAAAGTATTTGGGAAACCCCCAACAGTTTAGAAGGTAAATATTTCTACATAATTCCTGTAATGAGTAAGTCACAAAGCAAATGACATAATGCCTTAAGCTAAAAGAAAAGAGTACACATTGTTAGAATTTGTAGAGAAGATTTAAAGTGATGCTCCTAAGGAAAACTTAGAGTTTTAAATGCTTACATTATGTTTAAAAAGCCAAAATACAATAAATAAGGATACATGTTTAAAAAGACACTAAATGAAGAGTGGAGTAAGTCTCAGGTTAGTGGAAGGAAGTGATTTAAAAACATAGGAGCAGGAATAAAAATATGAGAAAACATAACACTATGGAATCCTTGATGGGACAGTAAAGAGTCAGTTAACCTTGTAAAATGTCTGAAGTTTCTTATATGTCTACCTTATGACACAGTAATTCCTCTTTTAAATATTTAACCAATAGCAATGAAAATATATATTCACAAAGACTATACAAAACTGTTCTTAGAAGCTATGTTAGATAGCTTTCCATCACTATATTAAATACCTATGATAATTACTTTTCAGAGAGAAGATTTTTTTTAAAAGATTTATTTATTATTATAGTTAAGTACACTGTAGCTGTCTTCAGACACACCAGAAGAGGGCGTCAGATCTCATTACGAGTGGTTGTGAGCCACCACGTGGTTGCTGGGATTTGAACTCAGGACCTTCAGAAGAGCAGTCAGTGCTCTTACCCGCTGAGCCATCTCACCAGCCCCAGAGAGAAGATTTTATTTGGTTTATAATTTTGGCAGTTCCAATCCATGACTGGTTGGTCCTTATAGCTTGGGGCTTGAAGTGAAGCAGCATAGCATGATGATGAGATGTGGCAGACCTTGGAAACAAGAGAAGGAGGAAGATGTTCCCAGATCTCATTAAGTATCATGGCATCTCCGACCTTAGAAACAGTTCACAAATGTAGGTAACAGGTCAAGAAAGGCATGATGTCAACAATGGTTGAATGTAGATAACAGGTCAAGAAAGGCATGATGTCAACAATGGTTGAATGTAGATAACAGGTCAAGAAAGGCATGATGTCAACAATGCTTGAATCCAGACTCTGGTTTCTAGGATGGTAATCACCCTTACATTTCAGTATGAAATATTTAAAGAGTGGGCATTGGAAATGTGATATTTTGTAAAAAAAAGTAGAGAATATAAAGAATGGAAACTACACCCAAGAGAGTTACAACCTCTAATATTTATTTAAAGGGATCAACTTTGGTCAGCAGAAGTATGGTTATATTGCCGCGGCTGGTTTTTTTTTTTTTAACTTTTATTGCATTATGATG
>NW_022196912.1:15216558-15218173 GCF_008632895.1 Mastomys coucha | reverse complement strand
GGAATGAATTGTAGGCTCGATTTTTGGATACAGACTTCCTGCTATGGTCAAAGCTATTTGACTTGAGTCTCTTTATTCTCAGCCCACAAAGAACAGGTTACATTCATTTAAGAAATGGTGTGTGTATTAAGATGGTCTATTCATAAAGTCATTCACCAACTGTTTCAATGAACAATGGTTCTGCTTGGAGGGTTCAAGACATTAGGTAAGTGTAAGAATCTGGATCATTGGCTGTGATAATTTGGAAAAGCATTCATCTCAGAGAAAGAGTAACTTATAAAGTCCTCTTCTTCAAACTTGATACAAGAGCTACAAATGTCAAGCAAAGCATTCAGTCTCACTCTTTTTTGTTCTCTTACAAGTCCCTTCCCAATTTAACTGTCTACATTTCTTTTGGGTCTATAAATACTTTTGAAATATGTAAGCTGTTCTGAAAACCATAGTATAGTGTAAAACCATGAAATAAACAATACTACTAATAGAGAGGCTGAGATAGGAGAAACAAGATTTCAAGACCCTTATGTTGTACACAGCAAGACACTGTAAAGAACAAACAAGCTGAAAGGATATATGGATTGTACAATATTGGACCTATTTCTCCAATTACCAAATTAGAGAGACCATTGGATGACAATCAACAAATTTCTAATTCCTCATATTTTTGGATTTCAATCGATTAGGATATGTTGGTAATATTAATTTTCATATTAAGATATTAAGAAAAAGTAATTGTCACTTCCTGTTGTTTTTATTGTAAGAGGTGGAATTAGGTTTGTGTGGATTTGTTGAAAGATTACTTTCTAGCTTCTTCTAGGGTGTAGTTTTGCTTCTTATGTTGATGTTTTCCATCTATTATCCTTTGTAGGGCTAGATTTGTGGAAAGATATTGTGTAAATTTTGTTTTGTCATGGAATATCTTGTTTTCTCCATCTATGGTAATTGAGAGTTTTGCTGGGTATAGTAGCCTGGGCTGGCATTTTTTTTCTTGTAGGATCTGTGCCATGGCTGGTTCTAAAGGTATCTTCATCTGGTTTGTATTCCTATAATAGAGCACTTGAAACCAAGTAGTATAAAATGGAGGTTTATTTCTTATCATTCTAGAAGGCTGGGAAATTCAATAGCAAGATGAAATAGGTCAAAAGGGCTTTGCCTAAGACTATTTGACTAGGGGTTAAGGAAACACTAAGCTAATATGAATAGTAAGTAGGCATTGAAGGATGCCTACATAAACTAAACTGTTGGGAGCCAGACCAATTACATTTCAACTGACAGCTATCAGCCGTTCTTTTGCTTGTGGCCACCTTGAGCAAGAAGCTATCAATGAAACTGTCTTTTTCTTCACAACGGGTTCTATCATCATGGTCTGGATATTTTGAATATTTCACTGTTGTTATGAAGCTCCATTCTAGCTGCAAGGACCACTATGAGAGTAATGCCCAGGCTGCACACTTTTGCTTTGGAGTCCTTACTTTAGGTACCAAAACTGGAGAATGCTATCTCTCTTTTCCTCTTTCCTTCCCCTCCCACTCCCTGTCTTTCCTACCCCCCCAACACACACATTCTGAATTGGTAACCACAGCCTTGATTAAGACTTTGGGGGGCTAAGAATTACCTC
>NW_022196912.1:15214010-15216548 GCF_008632895.1 Mastomys coucha | reverse complement strand
AAAAAAGATTTTGATGAATGGATAGAAAACGGACTGTGTTTACATTCAGCTTGGGACAGGTCCTTATGCAAGGTTTGTGATTGTTTCTCATGTGATTCCTATAGGGGTAGAGCTGGAGCCCATGCTGTGCAAGCAGGCTGCTTTAAGTCTTGCTAGGTTATCTTAGGAAATTTCTTTCCTGGGCACTACACCTGCTTTAGCAACATTAGGGTCCAATATAAAATTTCCTCAAATGATTTCTTTGCCTACTTGTGGTCCTCACCACATGGAAAGCAGACTTACGAGTTACACAATGGGTAGATAATACATTAGGGTTTCCCAGCTGTGGTCACTACATGTGACCACCGTGAGGTAACTGGGAGCTCCAGAAAGCCACTGAGTCTAAGAGCCCAAAGGTTTAGAGATGGAAAGAACTCTGGGGGACAACTTAAGAATTCCAGAAAATGACTGAGGGAATCTATGAGAGGCAAAAACTGTAAAGGAGAGTGGAAACAAGTGACAAGGGAGACTAAAGAGATGCAAGATGAGAGGCTGTGAAGAAATGAAAGGGAGCAGGAACTATGAGGACTGTGAGCACCAGTCATTAGAGGAATTTAAGAGAGCTTCCAAGTGCTAAAGAGTTGAGGATCCCAATGCCCAAAGCTCAAGGGCTGTAACTTATGATCTAAACTCATATCAGACAGCCTGTGCCTTGAACACTTGCCCCATGGAAAGCTTAGCTTCAGAAACCTATGGATTTGTGAGGCTCTGGAGCTCAGGACTTAATCTTACAGAGCTTCCCTTTGACTACTTCCAGATATCTATCAAGATAGAGAGAAAGACCACCCAGCCAGATGTTTGTGACAAAGATACATGCACCCGAGAAGGTCCTCTTATACATGCACCTGTCTTCTTATTTCTCCCATCACTACAAGGTAGAAGATACCTAAGAGAGTAAGCAAGCAAGGAAAGGCCAAACTTACTTCTTCATTAACCCAATTCTTGTTTATTGATAGCTAGCCAACTCCCATGATAGCAGTAATCCATTCATAAGAACAAAACTCTTGTTATCTGACCAACTCTTACTAAGTCCCCCCCTCAACACTGTTGCACAAAGGATTAAGTTTCTAGTATATGAATCACGATAGCAGAAGTCCAGCTCTTCAGCACCACTTATTCACTTTGTCTTATTTTATTTTTCTTGGCAGCTTCTATTTCAGAGTTTGAATGTGAACTTCTGGGCTCATGACACCGAGTTTTTGTTTATAAATTGATTCTATATCTTTCTCATCATAAACTAAAGGTTTTAGTGTCATTTGGATCACCAAAACTTATTACCTCAACATTATTTCAGTAGATTGATTAGAAGAGTGTTCTTCAATCTATGAGTTGTGACCCATTCAGCGGTCAAATGACCCTTTCACAGAAGTTGTCTGAGAGTATCGAAAAGATACAGAGATTTATATTATGTCTCATGACAGTAGCAAAATTACAGTTATGAAGTAGCAACAAGAATAATTTTGTGGTTAGGGGTCACCACAACATGAGGAACTGTATTAAATGGTCATAGGAAGCTGGAGAACCACTGCATTGGATGCGTAATGACAGCTTTGTGGTCCCAAAGAAGAGTCTGTAGAGGAGCAGGAGTAACCCAGCAGGGTGCTTGTCACCACTCCTATTAGCACGAAGTGACTTAAGAACACTGTGACTGTCTAAGCCTAGAGAGATGAGGCTGGGAATGGGAGAGGAACAGATGCAATCAGAGAAGGCTGGAGACTCTTGGCCATAGTACTGTCCATGCACGTGGAAATGCTCTTTGGCTATCTTCTTGGCCTCTGCTGATGTTTGTGTCTATGTCTGGGTACACTTATACAAATAGGATTTTGACTCAGGACCTGGAAGCCCTTCTTTGGGAAAATTATGCTGTGCTTCATTTTGTTCAAAATTCCTTGGCTAACATATTTTCCTATTATGGAAATTAGATCTTAAGTATTTTTGTGGCTTAAAAACAGATACATTTCTTGAATTAGCTTTCTTGAGTGTTCCAAGCTGCCTTCAGTTGGATTCTTCATTCAATTTCTAATGAAAACTCTGTGTCTTATTGGATACTCTGATAAATGAGTCCCAAACTTAGCTACCCACTGATTTCATAGAGAGACATTTTAAAATGTGGATTGCTGGGGCCATCCCAATTGTATAAATCAGGATCTGTGGGACATGGATAATTATAGTCTTTAATTGAAAAAAAAATCTCCACAGGAAGGGAGGTTTGTAGGCTTATAGGCAAGATCCTCTTAAATGTTATGTGTGTAGAAATGCAGATTCTGCCTCAGTCATCACGGAAATGCAATTCAAAACAACCCTGAGATTCCACCTCACACCAATCAGAGTGCTGGAAAGGTTGTGGAGAAAAAGGAACACTCCTTCATTGCTGGTGGGATTGCAAGCTGGTACAACCACTCTGGAAATCAGTTTGCCAGTTCCTCCAGATATTGGACATAGTACTACCAGAGGACCCAGCTATACCACTCCTGGGCATATACCGAGAAGATGCTCCAA
>NW_022196912.1:15193492-15213738 GCF_008632895.1 Mastomys coucha | reverse complement strand
GCTCACAGCCAACCATTGGACTGAGTACAGGGTCCCCAGTGAAGGAGTTAGAGAAAGGACCCAAGGAGTTGAAGGTTTTGCAGTCCCTTAGGACGAACAACAATATGACTAACTAGCACCCTCAGAACTCCCACCAACCAAAGAGTACACATGGTGGGACTCATGGCTCCAGCAGCATATGTAGCAGAGGATGGCCTAGTCGGTCATCAATGGGAGGAGAGGTCCTTGGCCCTGTGAAGGTTCTATGCCCCAGTGTAGGGGAATGCCAGGGCCAGTAAGCAGGAGAGGGTGGGGTGGCTAGCAGGGGGAGGGCGGAGGGAACAGGGGTTTGTTGTTGTTGTTGTTGTTGTTGTTTTGTTTGTTTGGAGGGAAAACTTGGAAAGGAGAAATCATATGACATGTAAATAAAGAAAATGTCTAATAAAAAATAAAAAAAAGAAATGCAGATTTTGATTCAGTAGCTGTAAAGAGAATTAAGGCTTCTTCTTCTTCTTCTTCTTTTTTTTTTTTTTTTTTTAAAAAAAAAAAAGCTCCCACACTGAGGTTACTAAGAAACTCCCTAAATTCAGGGTTCTATCTTACCTTTGGATAGTTGCCAGAACATGACAAACTTGATTCTCAACTCTGTTCCTGGTCTCGCTATTTTAAAATGTTGCTTGAATAGCCAGTGAGTTATATCTGAGTAACTGTTTTCTTTGGTTTTCCAGATAAGATCCTAATTTATAGCTATCCTGGCATAATTATTAAAAAATACCCCCATTACCTTCACTTTCAGAAAAGTCTCCATTTGGAGACAAATTATAAGGTTGTCTTTTCTAGACAAAGTTCAAGAAGTAATATGATTCAGTGCACAGAATGGAGTTTGTACATTCCAATTCCTGTGTAGGTTCAAATATAGGCTTCACTATTCTCCAACACTCATGACTCAGTTCTTTGATACATAAATCAGATGTGGTTTATTGTAAGGGCTTACAGAAGCTAGATATGAAGCTTTGGGCATGATAGTTTGCATACAGTAGAAACCAATTTATTTAGGCCTTCTCTCTAACAATTTTTTAAAAAGTGTGTGTGTGTATGTGTGTGTATGTGTGTATGCCCATCTGTCTGTAATTACAGATATCAGAAGAGGGAGTCAGATCCTCTGGATTGGTGTTACAGGAGCTTATGGCTGCTTGACATGGGTGCTGGGAACTGAATTCTAGTCCTTTGTGAGAGAAGCAACACTGCTGACCTATCTCTCCAGCCCCAATATTTTATTACTTCATTAATTTGTTTAGATAAGCACACATGCATGTGCTTATCTGTGTGGGTGCACTGCTGCTACAATGTGTGTGGAAGTCAAAGAAAAACTTGTGGGATTTGGCTCCCCCCTTCCGCTGTGTAGATCCTAGATGTTCAACGCTGGTGGTCAAGCTTGGCTCAGAAGTGTCTTTACCGCCTGAGCTAGTATATTACCCTTCCTTCTATCTCTTTACAG
The DNA here is from genome assembly GCF_008632895.1 of Mastomys coucha. Taxonomy (NCBI): domain Eukaryota; kingdom Metazoa; phylum Chordata; class Mammalia; order Rodentia; family Muridae; genus Mastomys; species Mastomys coucha. The sequence continues at coordinate 15,212,261 of NW_022196912.1, read as the reverse complement.
CTAATGAAGTGAACATCCAGACTTCTTCAGAATGATAAAAATAGAGAGAATCAGAAGCAACTGTAATATTAGAAAACATATATCTGCTATGCTTGCACTCCAGCTCAAGCCCCTTGAAGCTCATATGGAATTATCTATGACGCCAACAGCCCTTATGATTTCTGGGTTCTCATGTGCACTTTGACTATGTTAACAGAAGTGAGTTTTTAACTAAGGAAAGAAGGGAATTAACATTTGTTAAGTTCCAGCTGTGAAGAAATAGTTCCACATTAGAACAGAAAACTAACACAGTCAAAAGAAAGGTATAAACGGTTTAATCCAATTAAGAATTGATGAACAGATTTCTTAAGTGACCCTCATATCTGGTATTTAAAGAGATTTTGATATGACCTCTGAACAAGAAGAGGATATGGATAGGAACAAAAAATTTGGCCAGAGTTTAGCTGTGATAAAATCCTACTGAAACACATTAGAAAGTTATACAGATTTAATAAAATGTAATAAGAATTGTCTTTTAGAATACTCTCTAACTAGCTGTTAGGTTTGCTTGGGCAACTTCATTAAGTCCCCATTCTTTCAAAGCAGAAATTTGGGGATGCCATTGGGTATTATGACGTTTTATTTATTGAGAACCAAACTAAGCCTGTATGCATTAAAAGTTATTGTCTGAATTTCCAAAATAGTTTTATGGTGTGTTACTATTTTTTATTTATAGGTGAGGCAGTTGAGACAAAGTTTAGTTTCAAACAGGATCTTTTCAAAAAGAAAGCTCCAACTGAGATTCAAAGTCGATCTTTCCAACTTTCAGATCCTTCTTTTTAACCATTATTTATGGTTTCTATGTTAATTAATATTTTTCACGCTTCTTTAACAACATTTTATTATTGTATGTCTAATATGATTAAAGTTGGGAATTTTGCCCAGAAGTGCTGTTGTGTAAGAGATAGCCATCTACTGCTCTGATGTGGACTTAGTGCAAAAAGATGTGTTCATTTTTCCACTTTATTGAGGCATAATTATAAAAGTGTAACAAACGATATATACTTAGAGTACACAATTTTATTAGTTTTGACAAAGTTTGCACTCAGGAGAACACTGCCATTATCAAGCTGACCATTACGTCTCTGTCCCTAAATTCTCCTCCAGTTTCTTTGTGAATCTATTTCTCTCTCTGCCCAAGATCCATAGGCACTTTCTGGCCTGATTCCAATAACTCTAATTTTTAATTTTTAAATTACATTTGTGTGTGTATATACACATATGTACACACGTGTGTGTATAAGTATACCATAACATACATATGAAGTCAGTTATGCTGGGTCACTTCTCTCTCCCCAATATATGGGTCCCAGGGATTAAACCCAGGTAGGTCATCAAGCTTGACAGCAAGCATCTTTACCCACTGAGCCATTTTGTCAGTCATGATTTCTGTCACTTTATATTAGTGTCCATGCCTAATGATTTCACATAAATGGAGTCGAAGGCTATCTTCTTTTTGTCATATTCTCCTCACTCAACATAATTAGTTTGAGATACATTTGAAATTGAGCATTTAAAAAATTTTTTTAAACTCACTTTTCATCCCGACCACAGCCACTTCCCTCCTCTCCTCCCAGTCCTGCCCTTACAAATCCCTTCCGTGATTACGCTCCCCCCTTTTCCCTGAAAAGGGGAAGCTCCCTCTAGGGTACAACCCCACCTAGGACATTGAATTCCAGCAGGACTAGGCACATTCTGTCCTGCTGAGGCCCAACCAGGCAGTCCAGAGAAGGGAAGGGAACCTAAGGGCAGACAGAGACGGCCCCTACTCCTATTGTCAGGAGATTCACATGAAGGTCAAGCTACACATCTGCTACAAATGTGTAGGGGGCCCAGGTCCAGCCTCTGCATGCTCTCTGGTTGGCAGTTCAGTTTCTGTGAGCTCTCACGAGCCCAGGGGGTGTCTTTGACCCATTCGGCTTGCTCAATTCTATCTCCCACTCTTCTACTACTTTAAAGCTCCACCTGATGTTTGGCTGCAGGTCTCTGCATCTGCTTCCATCAGCTGCTGGATAAAGCCTCTCAGGAGACAGTTATGCTAGGCTCCTGTCTGCAAGTAGAGCGGAGTATCGTTAACAGTGTCAGGGGTTGCCTTTCTCCCATAGGATGGGTCTGAAGTTGGGCTAGTCATTGGTTGGCCATTCCCCCAGTCTGTACGCAATCTTTATCTCTGTGTATCCCTGTGTATCAGGCAGGACAAACTTTGGATTGAAGGTTTTGTGGGTGGTTGATGTCTCTCTCCCTCCACTAGAAGTCCTGCCTGGCTACAGGGGGTGGTAAGAATTTCAGTTAGGGTCACCCTCATAGACTCCCCATAACCTCCCCAAATCCAGGCCACTAGCTAGTCCCAGAGATTCCCTACCCGCCACTGATTTCCATTCTCATTCCCAGTCCTCTCTCACCCCCTCTCCCACCCACCTCCAGTGATTATTTTGTTTCTCCTTCTGAATAAGATTCATGCATCCTCCATTGCCTTGCCCTCCTCCTGCCTTATTACCCAGTATCTTTGGGTCTGTGGATTGTAGCATGGTTATTTTAGGCTTTGTGACTAATGTCTTCTTAGGCTTTGTGGCTAATGTCCACTTCTAAGTAAGTACATACCAATGTCTTTCTGGCTTTACTCAGGATGATATTCTCAAGTTCCATCCATTTGCCCACAAATTTAATGATATCTTTGTTTTTAAACAAAACAAATAGCTGAATAATATTCCATTGTGTAGATAGATGTACCACACTTTCTTTACCCATTCTTCAGTTGAGGGACATCTAGTTTGTTTCCAGTTTCTGGCCATTACAATTGGAGCTGCTATAAACATAGTTAAGTAAGTATCCCAGTGGCATGGTGAAGTATCTTCTGGGGATATGCCCAGAAGTGGTATAGCTGGGTCTTGACATAGAGCTATTCCCAGTTTCCTGAGAAACTGTCAAACTGATTTTCAGAGTGGTTGTTCAAGTTTGTACTCACAGCAGCAATGGAGGAGTGTTCCCCTTGCTTCACATCCTCTCCTACATGTGCTGTCACTTCTTATCTTAGCCATTCTCATGGGTATAACATGGAATCTCAGAAGAAGATTTCATGCTTGTAGCCAAGATTGGCCTAGGAAATGCTGTGCACCCCTGGCTGCACTCAAAGCCATTCTCTTGCCTTAGCAGCCTCCCAAGTGCTAGGATTATAGAAATGAGCCACCATACCTGGCTAGTGCTGAGAATTTTAGCATTATATGAATATTCCACAAGATTGCCAGCCATTTACCCGATGAAAGACATTTTAGTTTGGGACTAGTATAGATAAAACCCTGGACACTTGGATATAGTCTTACTTTAAGCCTGTTTTCAATTGCCTTTTGCAAACCCCAGGGATAGGACCAGCTAGGTCATATGGTACATATACATTGAACTTTTTTAAAATTATTATTTATTATTTTTTTTTGCACTCCAGATTTTGTTCCACACCCTCATGCACCCTCCAACTTCTTCACATCCCACACCTCCTCCCCACCCCTTGTCTCCACATGGATGTCCCCATTCCCCACCCCACCTGACCTCTAAACTCCCTGAGGCCTCCAATCTCTTGAGGGTTAGGTGCATCATCTCTGAATGAACACAGAACTGGAAGTCCTCTACTGTATGTGTGTTGGGGGCCTCATATCAGCTGGTGTATGCTGCCTCTTTGGTGGCCCAGTGTTTGAGAGATCTTGGGGATCCAGATTAATTGAGATTGCTGGTCCTCCTACATGGTCGCCCTCCTTCTCAGCTTCTTTCGGTCTTTCCCTAATTCAACAACAGGGGTCAGCAGCTTCTGTCCATTGGTTGGGTGTAACTATTTGCCTCTGACTCTTTCAGCTACTTGTTGGGTCTTCCAGAGTATGGTCATGCTACGTCCCTTTTTGTGAGCACTCCATAGCCTCAGTAATAGTGTCAGGCCTTGGGACCTCCCCTTGAGCTAGACCCCACTTTCGGCCTGTCTCTGGATCTTCTTCTCCTCAGGCTCCTCTCCATTTCCATCCCTGTAATTCTTTCAGACAGGAACAATTATGGGTCAGAATTGTGATTGTGGGATGCTGCCCCCTTCCTCGTTTGATGCCCTGTCTTCCTGCTGGAGGTGGGCTCTATAAGTTTCCTCTCCCTACTGTCGGGCATTTCATCTAAGGTCCCTCCCTTTGAGTCCTGGGAATCTCTTACTGCCCAGATCTCTGGTGCATTCTGGAGGGTCCCCCCAACCTCCTACCTCCTGAGGTTGAAGTTTGTCTGTTTCCATTCTTTCTGCTGGCCCTCAGGGCTTAAGTCCCTTTCCCTCACCCAATACCAGATCAGGCTTCCCTCCCCCCACCTCTCCCGCAAAGAAACTGTTTTCCAAACTGGCAAACTACTTTTTTGTGCATCTGCACCAATACTTGACATTGTTAGTTTGGAAATATATAAATGTATTGTCCAGTCTTGTCAAAGACTTTTCTACATTTAACGGGAGGGTCACATAGTTTCTGTCCTTGCATCTATGTGGTGCATTGATTTATGTATGTTGAGCCATCCCTGTGTCTCTGAGATGAAGTTGGTTTGGTCATGGTGGATGATCTTTTCGCCATGTTCTCAAATTCAGTTTATAGCGTTTAATTTAAAAAAAAAAAAAAAAAAAAAAAAAAAAAAAAAAAGCTTCTATGTTCACCAGAGATTGGCCTAGACTTTTCATTAGTTTATGGCTCATTATTTATCTGGATTTGGTAACAGGGTAATACTGACTTTGCAAGAAGAGCTTGGAAACATTTCTTTCTTTTTATCTTTCAGAATAATTTGAGTTTATGATTGAGGGGAAATAAAAAAGCCTGAAAACACACCTTAACTAATCACATAAACAGAAACAGTAGGTTCATCAGAGAGACATGACTTCCTCAAAACTAGTTTTCAAAAAACATTGGGTATATTGTTTTAAAGTTTTAAATAGCCCTCTGACTAACTAAGGGTTTGACACCTATGTCATTCCTGCCAACATCTTGATTGGAAGCTCCATGAAGACAGTGGACTTGATTCTCTGGACCCCGACTGTGATGTCTTCTAGTTAGCTTAGAAAGAATACAGCAAGAGATAATGGTTACTTCCTAAATAAATACAGTAATGCTGTGTTTAAGTAATTTGTATGTGACTGCTGACATCTGGGAATCTTAATTGCCTGCCTTCTGAACCCCCAATGATACTAGATATATTCCAATCAGCAGAGCTTACAGGAGTGAAAAAAAAGAAAGAAAGAAAGAAAGAAAACCATACAGGTGTCCAGATGTGGTTCAGTTCTCACAAGTCCTGAAACAAAATATTTTTTTATCCTCACAGGGATATTTTGTTGTGGGTGAGTAATAGCTAAACAATCAAACTAACAAAATGTTGCTTATAAACAATGTAGCTACCAGCTTTTCTTTTGCCAGGTTGAAAGCCATTGTAAATCAGGCTATAGAAAAGATTCCATAGAGACATTGAATGGCACACACAAACAGGTCTCTACAGGACTGAGACAGGAAGAGAGCACTGCTATGTATCATGGCTCAAATGACAAAGGTTCTTTGAGAGGCACACACGACTTGGGAGGTCAGCAGAGCAGGCTGGCATCTTGGCTGGCACCCGAAGGTGATTATTAATAAGGCACAGCACATCTGACTGCTCCAAGTTTTGCCTCCATTTTTTTTGTTTGTTTTAAGACAATGAGATTAAAAATCAAACAAACGGGATGAACAGAGAAAAAGAAAAACAAAAGAAGTGTAAAGGCTGCCTGTCCTGTTGACCACCCCATTGGCTTGTTCTTAAGATGTTCTTTTAATACACCACATACAGGAGTATGTTTTTGGAACCATCTGAAAAATGTGGGATAGAAAATTTATGTGGAAATAGAAATTTCCAGTAAGACTTGAACCAGGTTTGAGATATGGTAAGTTTAACTGACAGCTCTGAAGCAGAAAGTGGAAACTTTAAGTCCCCAGTCCTCCCTACAAGTGGAGATTGTCAAATAAATATGTTTGGGAAGATGGAGAGTAAATGTGAACAGATGGTCATTTCTAGCTGAGATATTAAGTCACAGCGTTTGCATTTAACTAAACGCTCTGCCTGCTGCAAGCTGTGGGTGTGATGGAGGATACTCATTGGCAACATCTATTCTGTCAAAGCTAACTGATTGCTTTAGAGTCCTTAGATGTTCTTTAGGACCAGGGAAGTATTAGAAACAATTGTATCACTGTGCTCTTCCATGCCAGCATCATACACTGCAGCTTTGTGGATGAACACTGTCTTCCAGACGGAAATATTTCATTTCTACCGAACAATACTGCTCTATAGTGAAGAGGGAATGGGACCCTGGTTCCACTTACTGCATTGCCTTTGGTAAACTTTGTGACCTGGGGCAAGTCCCTGGAACTCTCTGAGAACCACTCTCCTCATCTTAAAAGCAAAACAGGATTGCATTTAATATCCAATTAGTTATTTTTTAAGACATTGACTACTTGGGAAAGCAGTAGCACATGGAACCAAAAGCCTTGTTGGTCTCATTAGGTCAGAGGGCAGGTCTGGGCTGTTGTGCTGGAGCTGGTATACCATGGAACTTCTTTGTCTTCCAGGCAGGGCACATACTTCAGCATGTATTCTTTTCCTTCATGTACTTTCTACTTCAGGTTTTATGGCTCAAGGATTTGAGGGGGTGGTGTATGAGACAACTACCTTAGAGCTGAATTCCTAACAAAGACTATCACAGAGGTGAGTGAGTGTCACTGAGGTGTGCCAGAAAGGCCATTAAAGACAATAGACATTACACACAGGACACCAACCACCGCTCAAGCCCATGTGAAGAAGGTGAAGGACAGTTGGAAATGGAGATTTGAATGTTTATAGCATGTGTTTATTACTATATTCTTATGGCATGTGCACACACACACACACCACACACATACACAGACACACACACACACACACATACACACACACACACCTTAGAAATGGAAGGTATTGCAAGGGGAAATTGACAGCAAATATAATATTTAATGAGATTCATTACCCATGGAACTCACAGAAGTAGGGACAGACAACCATATGCACTACAGTAAAAGCTTTACTGTTCAGGAGCAAACGTCCATCCATCAGAAATGGTAACAGATGTATTTTTCATTGGAGAGGAGGAAGATCCTTTCTTCACAAGCCCAGTGTTTTGTCAAACATATAAATCATGCCGGAACAAACTATTTAAGGTCATTATTTCTCCAGTGCCTATGACATTACCGTGAAGTCCATATTCTTTACAATGATGTTTTAATTAATGGGCACTCTTGACCACAGAGGCCAGTAGAGGTGGCCTGAGAGAGCAGGCTCTGGAGATGACAATACGACTTGGTTCATGTTCTCTTACTTTACTAGGGAAGGTAAAGGCTCTGAGGAAAGAGCTCCTTATTGTTGGCTACTGGACCCTGTTGCCTCGACTCTTTGGATAGTCTTGCCTAAGCTTGCATAAAGGGCTACAGTTCTGCCTCAAGTAGTGTTTCTTATGGTTTTAATTATGCCCATGTTTATCAGATCCGTGGCCAGTGCCCAAAATGGAATGAGGGAGAGAGACTTTTCCAGCTAGCATTTTCTCCCCTCATAATCAACGTTAGAATCCTGCTCAGCTTGTACACAATCCATCTGAATAATGAATGAGCTGACAACTTAGAAACCCTCTGAGTTTACTTTAGAAAAGGACTTTCCTATCCCACACTCTTCTCTGCATGGGGCTGCTCAGTCGCTTAGCTTATGGAACACAGGGCAAATGGGATGGAGTAGATGGTAATTGCTATTTGAAAATTCCAGGTCATTGAACAAACAAATGGAAATACTAAGCTTTTAGAATTTAGTTTCTACTAAGTATCTGTGTAAACCCTTTAGTGTAAGCATGTATCAGACACACCAGTATCTGGATATAGTATGGGAACAGAATTAAAAGTCTCACCAATTAAAAAATTACTTACATGACATACATTTGCATAGGTATCTCAAGATGTGTTCTGCTTGTGAGATTATCTTAAATAAACACATGTTATAATGAATAAAATCTAAACTAAAAATGCATTAAAAATTAACTTGAGCCATGTACGTGTCTATTCATCTTATCTAACTTAATAGTATTCTAAGCATCTAAGCCAAGGATCATGGGTAGGGTGGCTAGATAATCTGGTGGCCAAACTCTACATTGGAGGTAAAGAGTAAGACTGGGTCAACAGGTACAGTTGCTGTTTTTTAACTCTCATATGTGTCACATGACTAGTTCTTTTACATCTGTCAGCTAGATTCCCCGAAGTCTTTTCTAATTAAGAAGTTCTCTACATGAAACCGATTGGAAATTCCTTACCCTCTCTAGCCCAGTGTAATAGGATGATCGTGATGACAGCCACAACTTGTGTCTTTTCCTCTTTTCCTGTTAAAATAATAGAACTCCCCAGCTTCTAGCCAGGTGTCACTCAAATAGAGATCATGTTTCTCAAATGGATTTGTAATTTGCTGTAGCTATGTGATTAAGTGTGAGATGATAGGGTGGGAGAGGAACAGAAGCTTGTTGCTCTCAGGTCTCTGCTCTGCTCTCCTCTCCTTTCGTCTTCTCCCCTCCCCTCCTCTCCCCTCCCCTCTCTTCTCCTCTCCTCTTCTCTTCTCTTTTTCCTTCTTTTCCTCCCTCTTCCTTCCTTCTTTCCTTCCTTTCCTTCTTTCTCTCCTTCCTTCCTTCCTTCCTTATTCACTTTACATCCCACTCACTGCCCCCTTCCTGGCCACCCTTACCCACCATCCTTCCCCCATTCCCCCTTCTCCTCTGAGCAGATGGGGGCCCCTTTGTGTATCCCCCTGCCCCAGCACTTCAAGTGAGGCCAGACAAGGCAGCCCAGCTAGTAGACCATATATCCCACGTACAGGCAACAGCTTTTGGGATAGCCCCTGTTCCAGTTGTTCAGGTCAGGCTGCACATCTGCTACACATGAGGTCGTGGTTCAGCCCATGTGTGTTCTTTGGTTGGTGGTTCAGATTTGATTGCAGGTCTTCTTAAGAGAGGGCAACTTGTTCAGGACTTCTGTGTTCTTGCTGGCTAAACGCAGACACAGTGCTGATGCATTGCTCAGGCCATGTGTGTGAGGCCACTATCCTCTAGAATGAATAAGAAGTATGGAAGAGCATTGGTCCTGGGAGCCTTTTGTCGGTGGAGCTACCTTTACCTTGGGAACAGCAACGAACTGAATGCCTATTTTCTTAGAGTGCTATATTGCCCACTCTTGGGTTACTGACTTCACCCATACTCCCAACAATAGATGCTCTATCAGTCTCTGTATTTCATGTTCCTATAAGGTACCAGGTTCTTTATTTCTCCAGGATATTGTTTATTTTACCATTTAATTTTCTGAAGGTGTAAATCTTTTGTTAACACTTACATTCCCCAGTGGTTAGGATAGTGCCTACCTTCCACATAGTAAGTGCTCAATAAATAGTTGTGGATTTATGCTTTAATTTTTAAAAAAGTCTTAGTTAATTAGTTGTAGAAGTGCTCGTTAATGTATTGTTATAAGACAAAGGATAAGTTGACATTTTCCTATGAGGGAATGGCTGTGGTTTAAGTCACCGTTATCTATCTATCTATCTATCTATCTATCTATCTATCTATCTATCATCTATCTATCTATCTGTGTGTGTGCATGGTTGGTACTTTGATATATCAGATCTCTAGTAGTAAGAGGCCAAGGCCTAGGGTAATTTGGAAGTGGCCATTATTTAGCCCCTCTGTTGTTTCAAATAGGAGAGTTAGATGACTAGGAAGATGTGGGAAGAACGGGTGAGGGAGGGTAAGAAGAAAGAGTGGGTGGACATAAGTCTTGTTTTATCTAAGGTATAAGGATCACAGTGGGTGACTAGATTATCTAGTGGCAAAACTGTTTAGATTGGCAATGAATAGTTACACTGGCCAGCAGGTGCCATCTGGAAATGTCTTAGGCAGACCTTAGCCACATCCTAGTAAAGTACCAATTGACACAGAACACTTTCTTTCTTGAAAGCTAAGTACTATGCCTAAGAAAAATGGCATTCTTAATTATTTAATGTGTACCAAATTCACTAGGAAACACAGACGTTGCCTCTATAAGTATCTCAGGTGTTTTCCTGAGACACAGTAAGTTACTCAATGTGCCAGATCCCAGAATGTTTAACCTGTGGATTAGTTCTCCTTTGACTTGTTTATGGATATATAATAAAGATAGATAACTTAGAAGCAGTCAGTAGAAAAAGGAAAATTTGGTTAAGTCAAGATCAGAAAGGGCTTTGGAGCGGCAGAGGTTTTGGAGAAGGATTACTTTCAGCAGTGACCTAAAAGAAAAAGAACATGTTTTAATGTATCCATGAACTCCAAGAGGGTCATCCGTAAGTTCCCAGGAAAAACTATTTTTAGAGGATCACAGAAATGGACAAGATAGGAAGAGAATGAAGAAGTACGAGCAAGGGAAAAGATAAGGAAAGAATTTTCAAAAAGAAAGATGTAACTAGTTACAGACATCAAAACCGTAAGGGTCTGTTAAGCATTATGTTAGAGTCCACGGGACTTTGTGACTGGGTCCTTGGCAGGTTGTGGTTGGGTAACAGAGTGGTGCTATTCACTTGATCCTTCATGCCACGCACATTTAAAAGCCAGGGCCATCAGGTGATGAAAGGTCTGGAGAGGTGAATCCTTTTAAACAGTGTCAGTATCAATGTCCATACGTCAAGTGTACTCAAAGAATGCTCACATAGATTCTCCACTTGTTAGATCACAAAGAGTCACATAAATGAGGAACTTAGCCAAGAAGGATGTTTACAACTAAATCTGTTATCAGGGGAAAGCCACGGAGGCACAAGATACCATGGTAACGCTATTTACCCGTTGCGCATGCTCTTGGGAGCTTTGTGTTTTCTAAGGAGAGACACAGTCTCTGTCATAATGAAGCGGGACAGTCAGACTCCAGGGAGGGCAATGTTCATAAAGAGCCAAGATAGTTTATATCTGGGCTTTACCAGATAGTGAAACTCAGCAGCATGGATTTTAATTGTTGAGGAGAGCAATTAAGCAGATGAGAATTTACTGAACCTTGAATAACACAAGTGGGAGAAAATGAAGAAAGGCACTGGCAGTTTTTAGATGAGGAAAATCCGAATTGGTTTTCTGAGAAGCGATTCCTTTTAGTGTAGACTCCTGTTGACGTTGGGTCCTGCGTAAGAATACACGTGACGAAAGTGCTGATACCTGGGTCCATCCTCAGAGATCTTGATTTCGTATGATCAAGGAAAGGGGTAGAAAACTAAATTCTATTTTAAATAAGTTTGTTTCCCAGATGATTACTGTGCAAACCGTGAGTGGACCACACCTTCCAAAGCAACTTCCTGGAAGAACCTTGCCAATACCTTGGAGTCTCTAACGGGTCTGCGAAGATTCAAAGCAGGGTTTTGGAAGCAAACTGGCACGGGCTGCCAGGGGACAAGCTGCTGGCTTAGCTTTTCCATCCCTAATGAATAGAATCTGGAACTACAGTAGCTGGCATGCAAGTTAGCGCTATTTTAAACAAGACAAAACAATGTGCAGCTGGTAACTGCCACCTTGAACTACAAATTCAGCTTCAGTTTGTGTTCAATTTCTTGCAGATGTGGTGGAGGGGCGCAATAGCTCTTTCTAAAGCCAGTGGTGCTAATGTGGCAACAACCTGTTCTGAGGCTGATTTGACCATTATTTTCCCTTAAAGTTAGGATCGAGTCCGTCTACAGTCCCGACTAATGTTCAGTTGCCTCAGCATTTTGTCTAAGTGCATCACCTGTGAGTAGAACTGTCTGGGACCTAGACAGACTCTACATATTTTCAGTCTCTTCATGGGCAATTTCATAGCTGCCATTGTCTTAGAATTCCACCACACAGTACCTTTATCTTCATGACACATTAAAGATTACAGATTTATTTGGTCTTTGTGTGTGTGTGTGTGTGTGTGTGTGTGTGTGTGTGTGTGTGTGTATGTGCAAGTGAGTGAAAATTCCAGGGTCAAAGGGGTGGGGTCTTCCTGGAATTGGAGTTACAGGCAGTTGTAGGGCAACTGGCATAGGTATTGGGAGGTAAACTTGGGTCTTCTAGAAGAGCAATTTACACTCGTAACCACTGAACAATCTCTCCAGTCCCCTAATACTTATTATTTACTGTCATAGGCTAATGTAGAGATTCACAGAGAAAAGCAACCCCTTGTAATTCTGTATGGGTTCTTATCTTTGCCTGTCTTGCCTGGGAAGCTGCTGAATACAGCTATGAGCATGTTTGTGAGTTAGCAGAAAATAGGAAGATACAAAGAAATCATGGTTTTTGTTGCTGACACACAACTAGGACAGTGAAGGTAAAGACACCCATTATATGCAAGTGATCAGAGAATCCCTACTGATGACCCACAGGTACTGAGCACTTCTAGGTTCTAGGCCCCTGCTTTGGCTCATTTGGTTGCCAGGGTCGAGATCTGTAACTGTCTCCATTTGAAATGAAGATAATGCAGGGAAGGGGGATTTAATCACCTTACCTAGAACCTCAAAGCTTTATAGCAGTGGTTCTCAACCTTCCTAATGCTGTGACACTTTAATACCCGTCCTCATCATAAAATTGTTTCCATTGCTACATCCATCACAACTGCAATTTTGCTACTCCTATGAATCATAATATACGTTCTGGATATGCAGATAGTGTTAGGCGACCCATATGATCCCAAAGGGATCATAACCCATGGGCTGAGAACTGCTGCTATAAAGTGACAGAGTTGTATTTGAGCAGACAGGGCTTCATCACAAAACTTGTTCTAAATCCAACACCCCAACCTCGAAGCTTTGCTTTCTGAAACCAAATTTTCTAAGTATATGGGTAGATTAAAAACAAAACAAAACTAAGTGTGTATACTTATGATAATTGACATAGCAAAATAATTTATAATTTTCCTCTTAAAATGAAATTTTACTGTTTAATCAAAATAATTTATAAGAATGTTTATACAATAATCCACATAGATTGCAGTAAATTGAAGCAGATGCCAGGGACATAAGAATAAAGGTTTTTGGGGGAGGAACTTTCAGTGTGATAAGGATTAGAGCTGACACACTATACAGGGCATTTCTGGGCACTGAATAGGTTGGTACTCGTGGTGGGTATATCTGGGAGCAGCAGAAATTTTCTGTGGGAACAGATGGTAGTGGGAGTGGAGGAGCCACTGTGGCTGACCACTGGATTCAGGTTTCATCGATTTGGAAGGCTACATCAAAGACACAGGGCCCACTTGACAAGTGTGCCAGAAAGCCCATGAGCATCTAAAGATATGGTGTGTACTCCCTTCCTCTTTAAAGAAGTGTCCATCTACATTTCCAAAAAGTTTTAGCACATGTCTTAGACACAACTGTGAGGACCAGGGCTTGGTACTCAGCTCAGAAGTGAATGCGTAGAAAAGATAATGAAGGTACAGGAGGCATTCTGGAGAGCACACACAGAAATGCGCCTCAGATGAAAGGACAACTGTGGTGGCCATAGCAACCGGATGCCAAGGGCACCTCCACTTAAAATGTGGTCCTTGAGCTTGTGCCCACGTGTGAACCTTTGTTACACGGATGTGAAGAGATAATCAAAATTGAGTTTAGAGATTTTAATACCGATTGAACAGTGGCCCAAAAGAAAATTATTCAACTGACCAATGGACTGGATACACCTATCTAGTCTCAGGCTCTCAGAAGAAACACAATGTCCAATGAATGTTTGTTTTCAAAGGTATGTGCCATCCTTAGCCAGAAACACACATTAAAACTAGTTTGAGACTTCATTCCCCATTGGAATGGCTATCTTTAAGAAAACAAGTGATAGCAAATATTGGTATGGCTGTGGGGAAAGGGGAACTTTTGTTCATCGTTAATAGGAGTATAATGTAAATTAATGTGGACCTTGAAAAAAAGAAGAAAAGGAAACCTGAAACACTAAAAATAGAACCACCACATGACCCAGCTATATCACTCCTGGGCAAACATCCAAAGGACTCTTTATCCTACTGCAGAAAATACTTGCATATCCATGGTTACTGTTGCATGCATAATATCAAGGAAGTAGAATCAGCTTAGATGCCTATTAACAGAGAAATGGAAAAGGAAAGTATGCAATATATGTACAATGGAGTTTCATTCAACCATAAAGGAAAAACGAAATTATGAAGATTTCAGAAATGAATGGAACTGGAAAGTATTATATTAATTGAAGTATTCCAGGCTAGGAAGGTCAAATATCACATGTTCTCTCATGGATGGGTATCAGGTTCTAGTTTTAATATCTGAGTATTTATTTTGGAGTGCGTGTGGGTAGAGGTCCAGAAAAATGAAAGGGCTACAGGAGACAGGGTGGGAGTGGCTCCAGTGGGGCACAGAGGACAATGGGACAGGGTGGGAGTGGCTTCAGTGGATGGAGAGGACAATGGGACAGGGTGGGAGGGGCTCCAGTGGGGCTCAGAGGACAATGGGACAGGGTGGGAGTGGTTCTAATGGGGCACAGAGGACAATGGGACAGGGTGGGAGTGGCTCCAGTGGGGCACAGAGAACAATGGGACAGGGTGGGAGGGGCTTCAGTGGATGGAGAGGACAATTGGGCGCCCGTGCTATGAAATAGAAGAGCTGCAGAGCTGTAAGCAAGGATGGAGACACAGCAATGGGAAGACTGGGAGAGGGCTGGGTAAGGACAGTGAGAAGAATCAGCCAAAATATGTCCCAGGTCCAAAACAACAGGCCAATGAATCCTGGCTAAGCCGCTGAAACTGTAAAGCCAAGAGAAACCTCTTCACAAGCAAAACTTCTTAGGTATTTTGTTATGACAAAAATCGAATGCACCTGTCAGAGAGAAGCTTGAATCATTTTGCAACAATACTCCTCATTCCAGGCTTCCAGTGACAGAAGCCCAGCTATGATCTCACCTGAGTGAACAACCTGTCACCTGAGTGACAGCTACAGAAACTGTATAGTCATAAATGCTTCCTGCTACTTAGAGCTGTGAAGTTTGAGATGTCTTGTTAGGGATTTTTATGTTGTTTTATTTTGTTTTTAAATTAGCATCAAAGTCAGAGATTACCCTATGATAACCATGGCAGGCATGTCTAGCAGAGCAAAACTGCTCTCCTCATAAACTAAGAAGCCCAATGGGAAGGCTGGGCAGGTCAAGATCTCAAGTCCCCGTCGGGGGCATGTTCCCAGTAACCTAAGCTCCTCCTATGAGGCCCTAAAGCTCGAGTCCTTTTAATCCAGTTCCTTGTGTAGTGGTGACCCCCGACCACAAAATTATTTTTTGTTGCTACTTCCTAATTGTAATTTTATAGTTATGAATCAAAATGAAAATATTTTTGATGATAGAAAGTTGCCAAAGGGGTCGCGACCCACAGGTTGAAAACCAATGCCCTAAAGGTTTTGCACCCTCCCAACAGCTATTTCCTGTGGACCAATGCTCTCATTCACATATAAATTATTTAAGAGATATTCAATCCCCAAACTATACCAGCAGAAAACTTCAATGCTTCACCATAATGGTGCTAGTGGGTCCTCATGACATGACAGCTGTGTTTTGATGAAATAACTATTGAAATTTAGGAGCAGAGGCTGGGAAGATGATAACTCAGTTGGCATAGCCTTACAAGCATGAGGTCTTGAATGGGGAACCACAGAACCTACTCAAGAAGCCAGATGGTGTGAGTGGCAGCAAGATTAACAAAGCAGCTTGCTGGACAACTAGCTTGCATACTGGGTGAGGATCTAAGCCAGCAAGACTCTGTTTCAAACAAACGGTGAAAAGCTCGTTAAGTTGTCTTCTGACCTCCATATTCACATGCGCACACATACATGCATGCACCCTCATACATGCCTTCAAACACAGATTTGCAGATGTTATTTTGGTACATATACAACACTACCTGTGCTGTCTATGTTGGCTCAATCAAGGTATAGGCACGTTTTTGTGTTGTGAGACTTGCTTAGTGAGATTCTGTGTGACAAGAAGGAGCCATGTGCACTGGGCCATTCTATAGAATTCTATATTCTGTACCAATTTGTAAACTTAAAAAGTGGATGTGTTCAGAAGCATTAGCCTTGTCTCTGCTTACCTTCTAAGGGATTTTAAATTTTCTGTTGGGAGCTGGGGAGATAGTGTAGTGGTTAAGAGTGCTCGCTGCTTTTCCAGAGGACTCAAATTCAGTTCTCAGAACCCAGGCCAGGTGCTCACAAGTGCCTGTAACTCTCGTTCCAGGGAATCTAAAGCCTCTGGCCTCTGGTGGCACCTGAACTCATGTGCACAAACCAACACATGAGTGCACACACACATACAAATGGCAAAAAGATGATAGCATCTTGCTTCCATCCACTCGGACACATCTCCTGCCTAACTTCATATTCATCCTTTAAAAAAGATAGAACCCATTGAGTTTAGCCTTTTGGCTGGACGTGAAGCCAGTTCATAGGAGGGGATTCAAACTTCATGGCTGGAGAAGTGATAGGCTCTGGGGGAAGTGGGTAAGTTGGGTAATAGCCGATGTTTCACTAAATTTTCATGCTGTCAAAACTGCCTTCTAAATATTTACACTTATGACTGCCTTTTCCAAAGGGATTCTTGAATAACTATGCACTCTCTTTTATAAACTTTGAAGTTGATAATAAGAACATTTTCTAAGTTAAAAGTTAAGTAATTTGTAACCAATACATTGATGAAAATAGAGATTCAAACTATCTTAACTAGTCAGGTAACTGTGTACAATTCAGGTTGAAATGTTTTAAACTACTTCTGGAATTATTTTCATGGCTTATGTCTAGGGAAAGTAAATTTTACTTCATTTTCATAATTTCTATAATCATGACCTAATAAACTATCTAAATATCAACATCACATTAAGAGAAAGACAAGCTCTTTGTTAGTTTTATAATTTGATTTTTTTATTCAATTGACAACCGTTAAAATAAAAAGTCTAGTTTTGTTTCTCATATTTTAATCTATATTGCTATTCAAGTTGCTAAATATGATGATTATTGAAAGTTAAGAAGTTGTTACCAATTATTTTAAAGAGTATAATTTCTCCTGTATTTCAGACCCTATCCTAAAAGAACATTTCTTTTCATCATATTTAATAAAACCTAGGTAACAATGGTCTGACACCTGCCATTGCTAGCTAGCTCTTGGACACACTGGGCATGTGTCTCCGCAGTAGAGCCTTACGTGCACAGGGCCTGGGTTTGATCCCCAGTGTCACAATGAACCAACACCATGCACAAGGCCTTCCAGTACCTAGGTGTACAACTTTTTCTTTGCTCCTTTAATTCATGTCCATATTTTACATTACTCAGAAAAATATCTTAGTGACAATTATTATTAAAATCTTTTATCAGTCTGCTTAGTACAATTCTTTACTAGAAGAGTATATAAGTAAATGGAAATTTAAATTTTGGTTTACTTTCTGTAGTGTAACCCCTAGTGTTTGGCCTGAATTGCTGATATATGACTCCTTCACACTGCACACTATGGGTCTTGCTTAGCAAGTCTCACAACACTAGATTCACATTATGTAGTATGCAGTTTATCAACAATTATTTTACTGGAATTACCTCTCTAAGCATGATAGAGTTGAAGAGGTTTGTGTGTGCATTTTGTTGTTGTTGTTAGTGTTGTTTTAATGTGTCACCTTAATGTCAGAATGAGGAAATACTCTTCATTACTTTGGTTTTTCATTTTTATAGTAATTAAAAACCCACAAAGTGCATGTGGTCTGGATAAATTTTCTTGTGGCAAAATCACTCAATTCTATTGACTATCTTTTTAAAAAACAAAACAAAACAAAAACAAAAACAACATACATTGTACTGGTGCCATTTTATGTAACTTAAAATAAAATAACATGATGATTTAAAACCTGATAATTCAGTTAGATTCTACTTCAGATTGTTTAAAAGCAGGACATTAAAAATAGTTCTATCAAAGTGATGGGTACTGCATTCACTAGAATTATTCATTTCTTGGTTTCTAGGTGAACTTGAAAGAAATCTTATCCTTTAAAAGTTTCCCTTGGGGGTCAGGGACTTTGTTCAGTAGAGAACTTACTTGCCTTGTAAGTGCCAGGCCTTGGTTTGGTCCCAGAAGAAAAGAAAAAGTCCACAATTGTCATTTGGTGTTATGAAATAGCTATTAATTTTAGGAGGTACTCTTTTTACTTTTTAATCCAGTATATAGATGAATTATTGTTATCTTGACAGTTTTACCAATGCATCATTTTCTTTCAAGTGTCCTATATGCACACTATATATTGAATGTGTGTATGTGTGTTTATGTGTTTGTAAAAATAGAAGAAGTACTATTTGGGCCACAAAGGATGAAAGAAGTAGGGACAAGAGAGTAATGGTGGGTTTTGATATGAACAAAATGCACTGGTGTATATGCGTGAAGATGTTATTACAAAACCCATTGTTATGTGAACCAACCAAACAAAGAAAGAAAGAAACAGGCAGACATAGCCCAAAACCCCATAAGGGGTCAGGTTTCTTGGTCCATGATGCAAGCCTATAGTTCCAACACTTGGGAGTCAAGGCAGGAGGATTACCATGAATTTGAGGCCAGTGGATTCTGGGTTATAACCTGGATTACAGTGTAAGACCTTGTTTGAAACAACCCAGACCCAGACCCAGACCCAGACCCAGACCCAGACACCCAGACCCA